>NC_081552.1:260361606-260479634 GCF_963082655.1 Stomoxys calcitrans | reverse complement strand
ATAAAGGGTCTGAAGCCCATAAAAGCTTTATTGGTAATCCGATTTCGCTGAAAATTTGCAACAGTGCGTTATTTTAACCCTCCCGACATCTGACATAAATATGGTTCAGATCGGAGTATATATAGATATAGCTACCATATAGACCGATTCTCCCGATAAAGGGTCTGAAGACCATAAAAGTTTTATTTATTATACAATTTCGCTGAAATATGCAACAGTGGGTTATTTTAAGCCTCCCAACATCCTACCCAAATATGGTACAGATCGGACTATATTTAGATATAGCTGCCATATAGACCGATCTCCCGATAAAGGGTCTGAAGGCCATAAAAGCTTTATTTTTGATCCGATTTTTGCTGAAATTCGAAACAGTGAGTAGCTTAAGGCTTCCGGACAACTGACCTAAATATGGTTCAGAATCGGACTATATATAGATATAGCTACCATATAGACCCGATCTCCCGATAAAGGGTCTGAAGGCCATAAAAGCTTTATTTTTCATCCGATTTTGCTGAAATTTGAAACAATGATTAGCTCAAGGCTTCCCGACAACTGACCTAAAATGTGGTTCAGATCGGACTATATTTAGATATAGCTACCACATAGACCGATCTCCCGATAAAGGGTCTGAAGACCATAATAGCTTTATTTATTACCCGATTTCGCTGAAATTTCCAACAGTGGGTTATTTTAACCCTCCGACATCTGACATAAATATGGTTTAGATCGGTCGATATTTAGATATAGCTGCCGTATAGACCGATCTCTCGATAAAGGGTCTGAAGCCCACAAAAGCTTTATTTATTACCCGATTTTGCTGAAATTGAAACCATGAGTTTTTCTGAGCCTTACGATATCCGATCTTAATATGGTTCAGATCGGTTTATAAAAGGCCAATATTTTTATTCTACAAAATTGTATTGTGACATATGTATTGGACCACTCAATGGCCGTGCCGAATTCGGGTCCTTAAGTTATCCTATTTTAACCGGATTGTGACAAAATGGAGTTTTCATGTGTACCCCAGGTGGTGGGTATCTAAAGTTCGGCCGGGCCGAACTTAATGCCTTTTTAATTGGTTTTTTTATTTGGGTTATAACTTCTGGTACGAGGTCTCACATTTTTCACTTTTTCTTTCCTTTCTCTCTCTAGAGTGCCACAATCGGCCAAACTGGTCTCCGAGTGAACTCACCTTTGGTGGGCGATCCATTCAACCAAACCTAACCTAATGTGGTCAGTAAAGCATGAATCTACTATCTAGCTTCAGGGCCATGTGTCTAGGTAGCCATCCCACACCCAAAATATCCCTCAAACCTACCCTACTATGACTTGGGACTAATTTCCATTCGAGCCCCAATGTTGTCCTGATACGTCTAAATTTCCGCTTGGGCAAGGGAGTTTAAGTTGGGGCGACCTCCTTAGAGTTGACATCCAAATTTTTTTTTTTTTTAAGTTTCGTTTTCCCTCTCTAAATACCTTTCATTTGAAAGCATATCATTCCGATGGGTTCACTTTCCCAGTTTGTGTGGTGTCTTGCTCCAGGTTTTTAAGTCGATTGTAACGCATTAGTATTTCTTCACACGAATGCTTCAACGGCAAATCATTGACCCAAAAAAAGGCAATGTCCCTTAATGCAATCTGTGGTAGCGATATGGCACCAAAAGTTGTATCTCTTTTTGAAATGTCTATTCGTTACTCAGAACATTCAATGTCTTAAAGTTTATAAGTTGTACGCCTTTGGGGTCACTTTAGTTTCTCATTGAAAACTTGGTGATGGTAAATCAACTTCTTTCTCATTTCCTACCAACTCATTGTATGGCAGCATTGTTACATTTTACAGGAGTTTCGTTTCTTTGAAATAATTCATGTTCAGCTTCTTCGCTTTTAATAAACAACTTTACACTTAAGCGTTAGCTTAAAACTTTGCAAAAGTTTCGTTGCTTCCGAAGTAAAACACAATTTGATTATGTCTTGTGAAGCAACTTAATGGGAGGGGGCATAATGGTGGTAGTGCATTGCAAACGAAAGTTTTTTTTATCTATCAGCACCAGAAAAAGAGACTGAACACAGCCATTAGCATTATGCTGAAGCTAGCCCCCTCGATTTAAGAGTTCAAATGAAAACGTGTTAAACAAGAAAACGGAATTTGTTAAAATTGGTGCATAATTTTGCACAAATGAAGCGTTGTATGTGCAATGCATGTGCATTCAGCTTGATCCAATTGAAATTACTATACCCCGGTCCATGTTTAGTAGAGTCCCAGTAGTGTCGATCGATTAACAATCCAGGTGACGATTTAAGATCCTGGAATGAAATTCGTAAACAAAGTACTTTTTATACCCACCACCGAAGGATGGGGGTCTATTCATTTCGTCAATCCCTTTGCAACACATCGAAATCTCCATTTCCGACCCTATAAAGTATTTTTGATCAGCGTAAAAATCTAAGACGATCTAGACATGTCCGTCCGTCTGTCTGTTGAAATCACGCTACAGTCTTTAAAAATAGAGATATTGAGCTGAAACTTTGCACAGATTCTTTTTTTTTGTCCATAAGCAGGTTAAATTCGAAAATGGGCTATATCGGACTATATCTTGATATATCCCCTATATAGACCGATCCTCAGATTTAGGCTCTTAGGTCCATAAAAGCCACATTTCTTATCCGATTTTGCACAAATTTGGGACAGTGAGTTGCGTGAGGCCCTTCCATATTCTTCGATAATTTGGCCCAGATCGGTTCAGATTTGGATATAGCTGTTATATAGACCGACCCGCCGATTTAGGGTCTTAGGCCCAAAAAAACCACTTTTATTATCCGATTTTGCTGAAATTTGGTACAGTGAGTTATGTTAGGCCAACCGACATCGTTTTTCAATTTGGCCCAGATCGGTTCAGATTTGGATATAGCTGTCATATAGAATGATCTCTCGATTTGAGGTTTTGGTGCCATAAAAGGCGCCTTAATTGTCTGATGTCGCCGAAATTTTGGACAGTGATTTAGCTTAAGTCCCTTGACATACTTCTGCAATATGGCATAGATCGGTCCAGATTTGGATGTAGCTGCCATATAGTCCGACCCGCCGATTTACGGTCTTAGGCCCAAAAAAGCCATATTTTTTATCCGATTTTGCTAAAATTTGGTACAGTGAGTTGTGTTGGGCCCATCGACATCGTTCTTCAATTTGGCCCAAATCGGTTCAGATCTTGATATAGGTGCCATATAGACCGATCTCTCGATTTAAGGTTTTGGGCCCATAAAAGGCGCATTTATAGTCCAATTTCGCTGAAATTTGGTACAGTGAGTAAGGTTTATTTTCTCGACATACTTCTGTAATATGGCACAGATCGGTCCAGATTTGGATATAGCTGCCATATAGACCGGTCTCTCGGTTTTAGGTCTTGCGCCCATAAAAGGCGCATTTATTGTCCAATTTCGCTGAAATTTGGTACAGTGAGTAAGGTTTATTTTCTCGACATACTTCTGTAATATGGCCCATATCGGTTCAGATTTGGATATAGCTGCCATATAGACCGATCTCTCGATTTAAGGTCTTGCGCCCATAAAAGGCGCATTTATTGTCCAATTTCGCCGAAATTTGAGACAGTGAGTTGCGTTAGGCTCCTCAACAACTTTCTGCAATATGGCCCATATCGGTTCAGATTTGGATATAGCTGCCATATGGACCGATCTCTCGATTTAAGGTCTTGCGCCCATAAAAGGCGCATTTATTGTCCAATTTCGCCGAAATTTGAGACAGTGAGTTGCGTTAGGCTCTTCAACAGCTTTCTGCAATATGGCCCAGATCGGTTCAGATTTGGATATAGCTGCCATATAGACCGATCTATCGATTTAAGGTTTTGAACCCATAAAAGGCACATTCATTGTCCGATTTCGCCGAAGTTTGGGCACAGTGAGTTGTGTTTGGACCTTCGAAAGCCCTCTTCAATTTGGCTCAGATCGGTTCAGATTTGGATATAGCTGCCATATAGACCGATCTATCGATTTAATGTCTTGGCCCCATAAAGAGTCAATTGCTTTTGAGCAACATCACCCATTTTGCCTTAGTTATGAAAGTTCTTTGTTGTGCTATTCTTTGAATAGAAATCATTGAAGGAAATGGTCTATAGCCGGACAATATCTAGCAATGGAATCTAAATAAAATTTATTTTGTTAAAAAAAAAATTATTTTTTTATTTTGTTCGGAGTCGTAGTCGAGGTAGTTTTGCTAGACTCACACATCGACTCTGGATAACTTGTCCTACTTAGCAACCCCTTCTTGGTACCACAGAAGTCTTTTACCTTGACATCCTTTGTATATTTTAATAGGACTGTGCTATGAGAAGGCAACTCAACTCCATACATTATGTTACTAGTTTTGTCTAAGAAAACATCCTTATTGGCAGACAATGGCCCTATGCTGCTTGGTGATGAGAGAAAGAGGTGAAAAACCTATAAAAATGAAAATAAAACTCAACCGTCGCCAAGTCTATTGTCCGCCATGTCTTCAGTTCTCCAGCATTTTTTGGGAGAAGGAGTTGTTGTTTTGTGGTGCGGCAGTGGTGAGGTTCGTTAGCCAAATATTTGCTTCTCAGCTGTTAACTGATTTGATTCTTACTTTGTACGTTCGCCGTCTGCGGCTGTCCTGCGGGGTTTAGAGAAATTAAGTGGAAAAGTTGGAAAAGATTTAAGTTTCTACACCCGCACATTGTGTCAGCAATAAATAATTTATTTGTTGCCTGTTGTTGTGCCTGCAAAGTGCCAAAACAAACAAACACCCGTTAAGGCCCCCCCCCTCCCCCGAGACAGTGAAATCCAAAAGGTTTGAATTGTTAGAGATGGCTCCTTGATTTGAAAGCCCTTCACAGTTCCTGATATCCTTCTCAACTTAACAAGAAGTAGGTTAATTTAATGGCCTCATTAAGACACTTCGCTGGGATACAACTTCAAAACTATTGGGGTTTAAATGCATAGGGTGACTAAAACCTACCGCATATTTGCCACTGTCGACAGCAGGAGGGTGTTGATTTATTTGATCTGATGCGCCCTGGTTGGCGGGTAAACAAAACAATTCCTTAACTTCCTTCCTTACAGGCAACAAGGAATCACATAAATCTTCCTTAAGTTTTATCAGTCGTAAAATTTGCTCAATGGAAAATTTATTTGTGCCTTCGTTTCCTTTTGTTTTATCAATCATTAACATTTTATTTGGTTTTAATTAGAAAGTTTTTCCTCCATGCTGTCTATCACAATTAGAGCTTTTGCCATGTTCCAGTGAAGTATTTTTCTCGCTGAGACTTTCCCTAAAAAATTAAACACACACACACACACACACGTACTCGTTGAGTCGAAGTTAGGGCTGAAGTTAATCACTTTGTAAACATAGTTGCCTCTCTTCTGGTTACCCATTAATTTCTGTTATTGTTATTTATGAGTTAAGCAGTTTTGAAAAACAACATCGACTTTCTGCCTCTGATTAAAAAATTCCATATTTTGCAAGTACTCCTTGTGCCGATGGTATAGCGGAGTAATGAGCCACCGTTGCTTATTTCATGGGAAACGCAGCGAAATCCGTAGTTGGGTGTCAAGAGCCTCGCACAAGAAACCCATGCTACGATTAGGGATGTCGAGATGTGGCAGTAACAAAACTGAATAACCACAAGGCAACAGGAGTCGCCAGCTGAACTATTCCATGAATTGGAATCTCAGCATACTATGTCTGTACCATACAGAAGGTGCATACATAGTATGCTGTAAGTGGTCCTATTCGCATAGCATAGGAAATACTTTCAAGCGCACTGTGGGAAAGACTGAATTCTTAATTCATGGAAATAAAGGGGTGATTTTTTTTGAGGTTAGGATTTTCATGCATTAGTATTTGACAGATCACGTGGGATTTCAGACATGGTGTCAAAGAGAAAGATGCTCAGTATGCTTTGACATTTCATCATGAATAGACTTACTAACGAGCAACGCTTGCAAATCATTGAATTTTATTACCAAAATCAGTGTTCGGGTTCGAAATGTGTTCATTCACCGTTCAGACGATTGAGGCTCATTTCTGGTTGAATGGCTACGTAAATAAGCAAAATTGCCTAACCTCAAAAAAATCACCCTTTTACTAGCTGGAGAAGGCTCGCCTCGCTGAGCCTTCTTTCACTCTCTTATTTTATCTTAGGGGGTGCTGGTACTGCCTTTCAGATATTTCGCCCCAATGTGGATATCATATTGGGTACTCTACTCTCGAATTCCTTTCATTTGAGCCTTATATTGCTATGGTCGCTAAATATGTCCGGTATGGAGGTGTTTTTGGAGGGGAGGTAGAGTCACATATATCAGATTCGTGCTCTAGTCTCAATACCTTCTATTTGAGTCTATATTGTTATTATTGGCTTAATTTTCCATTTGGCGGGCTTTGGAGGTGGGGTGGTCGCCTAGACATCCCACCTTAAATAAGTATACCAAATTTCTGTTTATAATCTACACCACTACTGTGGCACAGGCTATTATAACTTAGTGCATTTGTATGTAACACCCAAAAGAAAGAGAGATAGACCCATTGATAAGTATACCGAATGTGTGTTTTTCGGCCTAGAGACAAAGCCTATTGAAATTGGAAAAAATCGGCTCAGATTTCGATATAGCTCCCATATATATGTTCGTCCGATTTGCAGTAAAAATGCAATAAAATAGTCATTTGTGAACCGATTCTCTCGAAATTTGGCAGGAAGGATTTTCTTATGACTCTTGATAGAAGTGATGAATTTCATAGAAATCGGTTCAGATTTGGATATAGCTCCCATATATATGTTCGTCCGATTTGCAGTAATATAGCAATAAAATGGTCATTTTTTAAACGATTCTCTCGAAATTTAGCAGGAAGGATTTTCTTTTGACTCTCGGCATTACTGATAAATTTCATGGAAATCGGCTCAGATTTGGATATAGCTCCCTTATATATATTCGACCGATTTACAGTAATACAACAATAAAATGGTCATTTGTTAACCGATTTTCTTGAAATTCTGTACTAAGGATTTTCTTATGACTCTCAATGATACTGGTGAATTTCATAGAAATCGGTTCAGATTTGAATATAGCTCCCATGTATATGCTCGTCCGATTTGCAGTAATACAGCAATAAAATGGTCATTTGTCAACGGATTCTCTCGAAATTTGCCAGGAGGGATTTTCTTAAGACTCTCAACGTTACTGGCCAATTTCATAGAAATCGGTTCAGTTTTGGATATAGCTCCCATATATATATTTGTCCGATTCACAGTAATACAGCAATAAAATGGTGATTTTTTAACCGATTCTCTTGAAATTTGGCAGTAAGGATTTTCTTTTGACTTTCGGCATTACTGGTAAATTTCACGGAAATCGGTTCAGATTTGTATATAGCTTCCATATATATGTTCGTCCGATTTGCTGTAATACAGCAATAAAATGATCATTTGTCAACCGATTCTTTCGGTAAATTTGGCAGGAAGAATTTTCTTATGACTCCCAATATTACTGTTGAATTTCATATAAATCGGTTCAGATTTCGATATAGCCTCCATATATATGTTCGTCCGATTTGTAGTAATAATGCAAAAAAAAATGGTCATTTACTAACCGATTCTCTTGAAATTTGGCAGGAGGGATTTTTTTATGACTCCCAATATTAGTGGTGAATTTCATAGGTGCGACGAGTCGTTCCTGAAACACTTGGTCATAAAACAGTTATCAAATTTGAGCTCCTTTTTGCCATAATCCACAAATATGCCCATATGTCCAGTTAGGGTGGGGCGGCCACCCATGCACTTAGCCCTGAAAAAGTATTGGCATCGCCTGTCATATAGACCGATCTCCCTATAGAGGGTCTGAAGCCCATAAAAGCTTCATTTATTGCCCGATTTCGCTGAAATTTGTTACAGTGCTCAGTTTTAGGCCTCCGAACGTAGGACCCAAATATGGTTTAGATCTAACTATATTTAGATATAGCTGCCATATAGACCGATCTCCCGATAAAGAGTCTGATGCCCATAAAAGCTTTATTTATTACCCAATTGCGCTGAAATTTGATATAGTGCGCAGTTTTAAGCTTCTCAACATCCAACCCAAATATGGTTCATATCGGACTATATTTAGATATAGCTGTCATATAGATCGATCTGCCGATAAAGGGTCTGAAGCCCATAAAAGCTTTATTTATTACCCGATTTCGCTGAAATGTGAAACAGTGGGTAGGTTAAGACCTCCCAACATCCGACCTTAATATTTTTTAGATCGCACTATATGTAAGTATAGCTGCCATATAGACCGATCTGCCGATAAGGTGACTGAAGCCCATAAAAACTTTATTTTTTACCAGATTTCCCTGAAATTTTAAACAGTGAGTTTTAAGCTTAAGTTATCCAATTTTCACCTTATTGTTACAAAATGGGATTTACATGTAAACCCGAGGTGGTGGGTATCCAAAGTTCGGCCCGGCCGAACTTAATGCCTTTTTACTTGTTTTGTATTTATATTAGACACAATTATATGACACATTTTGTTTTTACAAAATCAAATCCAGCGTTAGCGTTATCCATTATATTAAACAAAGACTTTTTATGCCCCACACTCGATTGCAGGAAAAATTTGTGTTTCCTGGTTTGATTGAACAAAAAAAAAAACAAAAACTGTTTAATATCAAACAAGTAAACACACATTTTAAGAGTTTAATAGACGGACGGACATGGGTAAAAGGACTTGAAATTTCATTACGTTTAAGAATTTATATGCTTTGTGGGAACATAAACCAATACTTCAATATATTGCAAATGGAATAACGAAGTTAGTTTTCCCCCTACCTATGGTGCAGGAAGAAGCTTTGACAACACAGAATCAATGAAAGTGGGTATCAAAGCAAGGTAGTTGTAATACCTAATCCTACTCCCTTCGGTAAAATAAATGATCCTTGGGCTGTTTTCTAGCCATTTGTAAAATGAAAATTTTAAAATCCAAAGGAAATGAGTAATGCGATTTCTCAGTGTTTCTTTATCTGCAAGCATTTGAAATAAAGTCTTGTCTTACATTCCATTAATTTGGTAATGGTCCTTTGTAACACAAGTCGATTGTTGTAGCTGACACTCGCATTCATCATTACAAATGTCAATGCTATCCTTGAGACAAATCTCGTTTACTGTTTGATATGTATTTTCTTAATGTTGTTTCCTTCCGATGCAAAGTGTGCCGTAACCTTGCCAATGCATTTTAATTAAGACAAAAACATGATTTTTCTATTGCGTTATCTTACTTTAGCAAGGAGAGATTAATCTAATTGATTAAGGCTCTGTTGGCATCGAAGGAAATCGAAGGCAGTGTAAAAGAAAATCGATATCATTGCAACAAGAAAAATTGATTTGATTGACAACTTGTTGAATCAGAAATTGCAGTTCATAAGATTTGCTTGGAGTTATCTTAAAATTTGAAGAAAAAAATTTTACATGCAGCATTGTTCGTTGTTCTTGCATTAACTTAACTCTTTGTCCACAATTTCGGCAACATCGGACAATAAATGCGCTTTTTATGACCCCAAAACCTAAAACCGAGAGATCGGTCAATATGACAGCTATATCCAAACCTGGACCGATCTGTGTGATAATGCAGAAATATGTCAAGGGGCTTAACTTAACTCACTGTCCCAAATTTCGGCGACATCGGGCAATAAATGCATGTTTTATGGGCCTAAGACCCCAAATCGAAGGATCGGTCTATATGGCAGCTTTACCTGAGCCAAATTGACGGAGGATCGTAAAGGGCCTAACACAACTCACCGTCCCAAATTTCAGCAAAATCGGATGATAAATGTGGCTTTTTATGGGCCTGGGACCCTAAATCGGAGGATCGGTCTATGTGGCAGCTATATCCAAATCTGGACCGATCTGAGCCAAATTGACGGAGGATGTCGAAGGGCCTAACACAACTCACCGTCCCAAATTTCAGCAAAATCGGATGATAAATGTGGCTTTTATGGGCCTAAGACCCTAAATCGGCGGATCGGTCTATATGGTGGCTATATCAAGATATAGTCCGATATAGCCCATCTTCGAACTTAACCTGCTTATGGACAAAAAAATATTCTGTGCAAAGTTTCAGCCCAATTCGAATTCGTGCCACTGTATCAATGAGTGATGTCACATATCAATGGGTGATGGGCCTCCTTTTTATAGCCAAGTCCGAACACTGTGCCGCTGTGCGACATTTCTTTGTGGAAAAGTTTTTATTTGGCTGCCATACCAAATAGTACAGTACCTTCCAAATGTCGTCAGCATTAGGAGAGGATAACCACCGCTGAAACCAAAAGACACCATGTTTTGTTTTTGTAGACTAAAAGTGCAAGAAAATTTCGAACGAAACACATTACCAATCTCCGAGATCTGGTGTTTTTAAAAATTTGGGTTATGAGAAGTGCTTTTAAGGGGAGGAATGGCACCTCTTAGACTCAAATTTTAATACCATATTCGTATTCTACTCTCTCCAATGCCTTGTTTTTGATACCTATATTGTCCCGACCGGTCCACTTTTGATTTTGGACAGTGTTTTCGGCGTAAGCGGAGGGGTCCGGCGTCTTTCCGATATTGAAAATCGGTTCTGTTGTTTTTGAGTCTATGCGGAACAAACAAATAGAGTCCCATATAGCCGTGATTGGCTAAAGTTCCCATTTTTTGGGGTTTTTGTGGGGATGGGGTGACCCCCTATACTTCGACATGAATTTGTATTCCAGAGTCCTTAACTACTCCCGCATACTTTTCATTTGATACGTATATTGTCCTTATCGGTCCACTTTTGAATTTTTGTGGTGTTTTTGGGGTAACGGTGGAGGGTCCGCCCCCCTTCCGTTATCAATAAATTATAAAGCCTATTC
The DNA here is from genome assembly GCF_963082655.1 of Stomoxys calcitrans. Taxonomy (NCBI): domain Eukaryota; kingdom Metazoa; phylum Arthropoda; class Insecta; order Diptera; family Muscidae; genus Stomoxys; species Stomoxys calcitrans. The sequence continues at coordinate 260,468,737 of NC_081552.1, read as the reverse complement.
CTACTTCGTGACCATATTCATAATCTTCCCCCGAATACCTTTCATTTGAGACCCACATCGTCAAAAAAATCTATTATTTTAAGGGGTTTTGGGACTGCACTAAGTATGATTCAAATCGGTTCATAAACCAATCTTGGATCTTGACTTCTTGAGCCTTTAGAGGGCGCAGTTCTCATCCGATTTGGCTGAAATTTTGCATGAGGTGTTTTGTTATGACTTCCAATAAATGTGTTAAGTATGATTCATATCGGTACATAACCTAATATAGCTGCCATATAAACCGATCTGGGATCTTGACTTCTTGAGCCTCTAGAGGGCGCAATTGATATCCGATTTGGCAGAAATTTCGTACAACGGCTTCTCTCATGACCTTCAATATAAGTGTCTATTATGGTATGAACCGATCAATAGCTTGTTGGCGTTTTTGAAAATTAGGGTAAGGGGAGGGCACGCGGGCCAAATGGGACCATATTTTTATATAGCTGCTATATAGACCGATTATCCAATAAAGGGTCTAATGCCCATAAAAACTTTATTTTTCATCCGATTTTACTGAAATTTGAAACAGTGAGTAGTTTAAGGCTTCCCGACATCTGACCCAAATATGGTTCAGATCGGACTATATTTAGATATATGGGGTCTGAAGGAGTCTGAGGACCATAAAAACTTTATTTATTATCCGATTTCGGTGAAATTTGAAACAGTGGGTTATTTATAGCCTCTCGACATCTGATGTAAATATGGTTCAGATCGGACTATATTTAAATATAGCAGTCATATAGACCGATCTCCCGATAAAGGGTCTGAAGACCATAAATGCTTTATTTATTACCCGATTTCGGTGAAATTTGCAACAGTGGGTTATTTAAAGCCTCCCGACATCTAATGTAAATATTGTTCAGATCGGACTATACTTACATATAGCTGCCATATAGATCGATCTCGCGATAAAGGGTCTGAAGACCATTAAAGCTTTGTTTATTACCCGATTTCGCTGAAATTTGCAACCTCAATATGGATTAGATCGGTCCGTATTAAGATATAGCTGCCATATAGACCGATCTCCCGATAAAGGGTCTGAAGACCATAAAAGCTTTGTTTATTACCCGATTTCGCTGAAATTTGCAACAGTGGGTTATTTTAAGCCTCCCGACTTCTGACCTCAATATGGATTAGATCGGTCCATATTTATATATAGCTGCCATATAGACCGATCTGCCGATAAGAGGGTCTGAAGCCCATAAAAGCTTTATTTATAACCCGATTTCGCTGAAATTTGAAACAGTGAGTTTTTTTGAGGCTCACGATATCCGACCTTAATATGGTTCAGATCGGTTTATAATTGGATACATCTGCCAAAAAGACCAATATTTTGTTCTACAATATTGGATAGTGACATGTATATTAGACCACTCAATGTCCGTGTCGAATTTGGGTGCTTAAGTTATCCAATTTTCATTGGATTGTGACGAAATGCAGTTTACATATGTACCTGAGGTGGTGGGTATCCAAAGTTCGGCCCGGCCGAACTTAATGCCTTTTTACTTGTTCTGCATTGATTTTGCAATGACACCAAACCCCTCAAATCAATATTTTAAATTTATGAAAGTAGCTTTTAAAGGCTTCCCTCCGCAATAACCCCTATTAATTTTCCTATTAGTTATGTCATTGAGCATCAAGAGCGATTTGAGATTAAATTATTAAGATTAATCATCATACCGTGCCATGATACTGCTGTGAAAATCTGACCCTGGCATGTCAAACCATTCAATCACTTATTTTAATTCCAACCACGCAATAGGGTTTCAATATGACAATTATGTGCCACCCCCCCATCCCACTCCCTCTTTTGGTGTCTCCTTTTTTCTGAAGGACATGTTTCTAAATATTTGACCATTGTGTGTGGGGGGAAAAAATTGTAAGACATTCATCTCGTTTAGGTAAATTCTAGAAACCTACTCTCTAAGACTTTCAAAGGGATTTTTAAGTCCTTCTGGGGAGAGGCGTTTGTATTTTCTGTTGTTTATAATCTTCGATTGTAAACACAGCCCCCACACAGTCTGCCTAGAAAGGGACGCACACTCCACACCAACTCACTTCCATTTAAGCTAATTATCATAATTAAACAGCATAAAGGAGAATAGAGGAATATCTCGAGTAAGTTACTAGCCTTATCATGTAAATTTTTTCATTTTTGTCGATTTTCCTGAAATTTATGACGATGTCCTTTTTCGTAGCCAAACGAATAGACCCACATTCACCAAATGGCTCAAATGACTCTAACAACACCAAGAAATTCTTAAATAAACAAATCTGTTTTGCTCTCCTCTCCTATGATTCTTGTGGGGAAGGGGAGGTTCGCCAAGCAGCTTTTGCTACTGTTTTGCGTATTTTGTTTTTCCTTGAACCAGGAAAAATGCTTTTATAGCGCAGCTCGCATTTTCTTGTTTTTTCTATTCCATGGGTTTAGTGCTGGAATGTGATAGCATCTCTTTGTTAGCATAGTTTTGTGTGAAAAAAGCAAATAAACCATTTAGGGCTGTTTGTGCTTCTCAATATTGCGAGAATAGCAAACGAAAATTTGCCAAGCAATGGTCAACCGCCTCGGAAAATTGGAAAGAAAACCTTCATACACTTTGGCATTGATTCTTGAATTTGGAATTTTGAGTAATGGCACTGCTATAGCTACTAGAAGAAAATTTGGGGTGGTGTTTGGCTAAACGCAAAAAAAAGAAAACGTTTGGGACTTTTTTACGACACACAAAAGGTTAAGTCCGACGATGGGCTATATCGGACTATACATTGATATATCCTCCGATTTAGGGTCTTAGGCCCATAAAGCCACATTTATTATCCGATTTTGTTGAAAGTTGGGACAGTGAGTTTTATTAGGCCCTTCGACATCCTTCTTCAATATGGCCCAGATCGGTCCAGATTTGAATATAGATGCCATATGGACCGATACGCCGATTTAGGGTCTTAGGCCCACAAAAGCCACATTTATTATCCGATTTTGCCGAAAGTTGAGATAGTGAGTTGTATTAGGCCCTTCCACATCCTTCTTCAATATGGACCAGATCGGTCCAGATTTGGATATAGCTGCCATATAGACCGTTCCGCCGATGTAAGCCTTTGGGCCCATAAAAGGCGCATATATTGTCGGATGTCGCTGAAATTTAAGACAGTGAGTAAGGTTAGGCCTCTTGATATACTTCTGCAATATGGCCCAGATCGGTCCAGATTTGGATATAGCTGCCATATACATCGATCTCTCAATTTAACATTTTGGGTCCATTTATTGTCCAATGTCGCAGAAATTTGGAATAGTGACTTGTGTTAAGCCCTTCGACATCCTTCTTCAATACGGCCCAGATCGGTCCAGATTTGGATATAGCTGCCTTATAGACCGATCAGCCGATTTAAAAATTTTGGTCCTTACAATGCGCATTTATTGTCCGATGTCGCCGAAATTTGGAACAGTGAGTTAAGTTAAGCGTTTTGATATACTTCTTCAATATGGCCTAGATCGGTTCAGGTTTGGATATAGCTGCCATGTAGACCGATCTCTTGATTTAAGGTTTTGGGCCCATTAAATGCGCATTTAATGTCCAATGTCGCTGAAATTTGAGACAGTGAGTTAAGTTAAGCCTCTTGACGTACTTCTGAAATATGGCACAGATCGGTGCAGATGTGGATATAGCTGCCATATAGACCCATCCGTTGATTCAAAATTTTGAGCCCATAAAGGGCGCATTTATTGTCCAATGTCGCCGAAATTTGGAACAGTGAGTAACGTTAGGCCCTTAGACATCCTTCTTCAATATGGCCCAGATCGGTTCAGATTTGGATATAGCTGCCATATGACCGATCACTCGATTTAAGGTTTTGGGCCCATTAAAGGCGCATTTATTGTCCGATTTCGCGAAAATTTGGGACAATGACTTGTGTTAAGCCCTTCGACATCCTTCTTCAATATGGCCCAGATCGGTCCAGATTTGGATATAGCTGCCTTATAGACCGATCTCTCGATTTAAGGTTTTGGGCCCATAAAAGGGCGCATTTATTATCCGATGTCGCCGAAATTTGAGACAATGAGTTATGTTAGGCATTTCGATATTTTTCTGCAATTTGGCCCAAATCGGTCCAGATTTGAATATAGCTGATATATGGACCGAAGTCTCGATTTAAGGTTTTAGACCCATTAAAGGCGCATTTATTGTCCGATGTCGCCGAAATTTGGGACAGTGAGTTATGTTGGATCCTTCGACATCCCTCTTCAATGTGGCTCAGATCGGTTCAGATTTGAATATAGCTGCCATATAGACCGATCAGCCGATTTAAAAATTTGGGTCCATAAAAGGCGCATTTATTGTCCGATGTCGCCGAAAGTTTGGACAGTGAGTTAAGTTAAGTCCGTCGATATTCTTCTTCAATTTGGCTCAGATCGGTCCAGATTTGGGTATAGCTGCCATATAGATCCATCTCTCGATTCAAAATTTTTTTGCCCCTAAAAGGAGCATTTATTGTCCAACGCGTAAAACTAGCCGCTTGAAATTTTATCACAGATACTTTTTTTTTTGATGTAGGTCGTTGAGGATTGCAAATGGGCTATGTCGGTTAAAATTTGAATATAGCCCCGATATAAATCGTTGCCGGATTTGACTTCTTGAGCCCCTAGAAGACTCAATTTTCATCCAATTTGGCTGAAACTTGTAGCAAAGGCCATTACCCTAGACTTTCAACATCCATGCCGTAGAATTTGGATCGATCTGTAAAGAGGGGCATCTAATGTCTCAAGAAGTCCAATCCAGGGATCGGTTTATATAGGGGCCTAAACCGATCCCTGGATTTGACTTCTTGAGCGTTTAGATGCCTCAATTTTCATCGGATTTGGCTGAAATTTGAAACAAAGACTTGAAGTGTTACTCTCAACATTTATGCCCGGAATGATTCGAATTGGTCTATAAACAGATGTAGCCCCTCCGTAAACACCGATCCCCGAATTTGACTTCTTGCGCCCTTAGAAGACTCTATTTTCATCTGATTTGGCTGAAATTTGGAACAAAGACTTGCGTAAAGATTTTCAACATCCGTGACAAGTACGATTCGAATCGGTCTATGAACAGATATAGACCCCATATAATCCATTCGCCGGATTTGAATTTTTGAGCCCCTAGAAGCCTAAATTTTCATCTGATTTGGCTGAAATTTCGAACAAAGACTTGAATTATTACTCTCAACATGAATGTCTTGTATGATTCGAATCGGTCTACAAACAGATATAGCCCCCATATAAACCGATCGGCGAATTTGACTTCTTGAGAAGCCTCAATTTTCTTCCGTTTTGCCGGAAATTTGAACAAAGACTTGTGTTATGATTTCCAACACCCGTGACAAGTATGATCCGAATCTACCTATAAACCTCATATAAACCCATCGCCGGATTTGAATTCTTGAGCCCTTAGAAGACTCGAAAATTGAGTCTTCTAGGCCGATTTGGCTGAAATTTGGAACAAAGACTTGTGTTATGACTTTTAACATCCATACCAAGTAGGATCCCAATCCAAGTTTTATCCGAATCGGTCAATATGATGATATAGGCCCCCCTAACAACTCGAAATGTTCGTCTAGATCCCTATAAAGTATATGTATACTTTATTTTATGTATACTTCATTTTTTAAGTCAATCTAGCCATAATGGGTGTAATGGCGTTTTCGGGGGGTGGCGTGACCCCCTATACTTCGATCTGATTTTGTATGCCAGCTTCGAAATCTACTCCCGAATACCTTTCATTTGAGCCCCATATTGAAATGAACGTCCAAAATATCTGTTTGAAGGAGTTTTGAGGTTGGGGCGGCCCGATGGGTACTTAGAATCAAATTTAAATACAATATTCGTATTCTACTCCCCAATACCTTTCATTTAATACCTATATTGTCCCGATCGGTCCACTTTTGATTTTGAGTTGTGTTTATGGCATAAGGAGGAAGGTCCGTCGCCCTTCCGAGATCGAAAAATTATATAGCCTATGTTACCTTCCAGACCAACCTACACAATATGCGAAAATTTCGAGAAAATCGGTTCTGCCGTTTTTCAGTCTATACGGAACAAACAAACCGAGACCTATATATCCGTGATTGGCCTATGTGCCCATTTTGGCCGTTTTTGTGAGCGTGGGGTGACCCCCTATACTTCGACATGAATTTGTATGCCAGATTCGTTATCTACTCCCGCATACTTTTCATTTGATACCCATAATGTCCTTATCGGTCCACTTATGGTTTTGGGTAGTGTTTTTGTGGTGAAGGGGCCGCCCCCTTCCGTTATCAATAAATTATATAGCCTATTCCTACTTCCTGACCATATTCGTAATCTACTCCCGAATACCTTTCATTTGAGTCCCATATTGTCATGATCATCAAATAAACCTATATTGAGGGCTTTTGGGGCTGTGGCGGCCCCCAGGTACTTGAACCCAACTTTTATTATGAAATTCACACTCTACTCCCGAATACCTTTCATTTGAATTCCATATTGTCTCGATCGGACGACTTTTATTTTTGGGTAGTACTTTTGGGGTAAGGGGGAGGGTCCACCCCCCTCCCGATATCAAAAAATTATAGAGCCTATGTTTCCTTCCAGACCTATGTTTCCTTCCAGACCAATCTACAAAATCTGTAAAAATTTCAAGGTAATCGGTTCAGCTGTTTTTGAGTCTATGCGGAACAAACAAACAAACCGACAAGCAAACAAACACAAATCGAATTTTATTTATAAGATAATGTTGGCAAACACATTCAAAAATATTTATTTGTGGTAGTTAATCAAACTTCAAAAAATATTCACATGCATATTAGTACTATTTTAATAATGCCTCCACGGTACAAGCTGTAAACATTTCTCATTACAATGGCACACATTCACATTGGCACACATTTTGTTAATTTTATTTTAGGGTACCATGTGTCGTATGAGTATTGTGATTTGCAAGCAAAGTAATTTTAAACACTCATACGACACCTTGAACTAAATATCTCTATAAAAAAGCATACATACTGAAAGTTTTATCAGCATGAAATTTTAGGAATATGCTATGTTTTTCGGGGAATTGTTGTGTGTGTGTGTGTGTGTGTGTTTTATCATGCACAAAATGTTTTAACCCATTAACTTCGAATGCGGAGAAGATATATCCAATAATTGAGACATCTTTGAAAATTTCTGGCTGTAATTACGAATGAGAACCATTTCGATTATCATTGGCCAAAAGTGGATGAATGCAAATACTTTGCTTTACTTTAATTAGCTATGACAGAATACTTGTCCCATTAAACGAAGGTAGAATAGCGTTCCAAGCGCTTATTCCAAAATCTATGACACCAAGTTTCGAGCTGTCTCCCACCACTTGATCGTTTCATCGAGTTTGGTCGTCCAGTTTTGGGTGTACCATCGTGGTTGCCTTCAAGAGACTTCTGGAGCTTCTTCATTCATTCTGACAACATGACCTAGCCAACGCAGCCGTTGTATTTTGATGCGTGTAACTATGCTATCGTCGTCATACAGCTCGTGGTTCATACGTCGCCTATATTCTCCATTAACGCAAACTGGTCCATATATTTTACAAAGCATCTTTCTATCAAATACTCCAAGCACTGCCTCATCTGATTTCACAAGTACCCATGCCTCAGAGCCATATAAAACAAGTAAAAAGGCGTTAAGTTCGGCTGGGCCGAACTTTGGATAACCACCACCTAGTGTATATTTCTAAACCACCCTTCGTCATAATCCGGTGAAAAATTTCATAAATTATGCCCATATTGCAGCAATTTTGTAGAACAAAATATTGGTCTTTTTGGTAGCTATATCCAAAAAAAGACTGATCTGAACCATAAACAACACGGATGTGGAAAAGCCTAACATAATTCACTGTGTCAAATTTCAGCGAAATCGAATTTTAAATGCGCGTTTTAAGGGACAAGACTTTAAATCAAGATATTGGTCTATATGGCAGCTATATCCTAATCTGAACCGATCTGGACCAAATAAAAATAGGGATGTCGAAGGCCCTAACACAACTTACTGTCCCAAATTTCAGCGAAATCGGACATTAAATACGCCTTTTATGGGCCCAAAACCTTAAATCGAGAGATCGGTGTATATGGCAGCCATATCCTAATCTGGACCAATATGGGCCAAATTGAAGAAGGATGTCAACACAACTCACTGTCCCAAATTTCAGCAAAATTGATCATTAAATGCGTCTTTTATAGGCCCAAAACCTTAAATCGAGAGATCGGTCTATATGGCAGCTATATTCAAATCTGCACCAATTTGGGCCAAATTCAAATAGGGATGTCGAAGGCCCTAACACAACTCACTATCCCAAATGTCGGTGAAATCGGATTATAAATGCGTCTTTTATGGGCCCAAGACCTTAAATCTAGAGATCGGTCTGTATGGCAGCAATATCGAAATCTGAATCGATCTGGGCCAAATTAAAATAGGGATGTCGAAGGCTCTTACATAACTCACTGTCCCAAATGTCGGCGACATTGGACAATAAATGCGCCTTTTATGGGTCCAAACCCTTAAATCGAGAGATCGGTCTATATGGCAGCTATATCCAAATCTGGACCGATATGGGCCAAGTTGAAGGGCCCAACACAACTCACTGTCACAAATTTCAGCGAAATCGGACATTAAATGCGCCTTTTATGGGCCAAAGTCCTCTAATCAAGAGATCGTTCTATATGGCAGCTATATCCAAATCTGGACCAATATGGGTCAAATTGAAGAAGGATGTCGAGGGGCCTAGGAGAACTTACTGCCCTAAATTTCAGTGAAATAGGATAATAATTGCAACTTTTATGGGCCCAGCACCTTATATCGAGAGATCGGTCTATATGGCAGCTGTATCCAAATCTGAACCAATCTGGGCAAAATTGAAGAAGGATGTCGAGGTGCCTAGGACAACTTACTGTTTTCAATTTCAGCAAAATCGGATAATAAATGTGGCTTATATGACCCCATGACCTTAAATCAGCGGATCAGTTTATATGGGGGCTATGTCAAGATATGGTCCGATATGGTCCGATCTTCAAGTTTAACCTAGTTTCGAGTTTCAGCTCAATATCTCTATTTTTACTTACTTTCTCCATTTTCTTTATCTGATCGGTTGTACAAGGGAGTTGAAACCATTCATTTCGTCTTTTCTCCATTTACTGCCAGACCCATTTTCACTGACTCTCTTTCGATTCTTTCAAAGGCTGCAGTTCCTACTTCCGGTGACCGACCTATGATATCGATGTCGTCGGCATAGGCGAGTAGCATGTGTTCTCTTGTGAGTAGTGTGCCATATCGATTCACATCTGCATCTCGTATAATCTTCTGCAGCAGAATATTCCAGAGATCACACGATAGGCTGTCTCCTTGTCTGAAACCTCGTTTGGTATTGAATGGTTCGGAGAGATTCTTTCCTATTCTTACTGAGGAACGCGTATCAGCCAGAGTCATCCAGCAGTTGATACCAAATTCCGACATGGCTTGAAATACCTATGAACGTATAGGGCTATCGAAGGCGGCTTTGGGATCAACAAAGAGATGGTAGGTGTTGATTTGTCCTTCTCGGGTCTTTTCCAGGAGTTGGCGCAGTTTGAATATCTGGTCCAGGGTGAATTTACCAGGCCTAAAGCCGCATTGATAGGGCCCAATTATCTCATTGGCCATAGGTTTTAATCTTTCATACAGTACGCTCGAGAGTATCTTGTATGCGATGGGGAGGAGACTTATTCCTCTGTAGTTGGCACATTCCGTCTTGTCTCCTTTCTCGTGTACGGGACATAGTATGCTGAGGTTCCAATCATCGGGTATGCGTCCCTCTAGCCATATCTCGCAGATAAGCTGATGCATACGCCTTATCTGTGTGTCCGGTCTTCAATGGTTCAGCGGGTAACCCGTCGTCTCCTGCTGCCTTGTTGTTCTTCAGTTGGGTCACTGCTACTTGGACCTCATTCTGATTAGGAGCTAGACATTCTATACCATCATCAGGGAGAGGTTCTGTGGTATACTTTTCGCTGCCATCGTCGCACACTAGCAGTTGGGTAAAATATTCTTTCCATATCCTCAGCATGCTACCTGTGTCGGTTACCAGATTTCTCTTCTTTGTCTCTGCAGGAGGATGTGCCTGCACCAAAGCCTTCTTCTAGGGAAGTGAGTATAAACATATTTTTCATTGATTGAAGTCTTTGCAAAACTGTATACCCTAAATAGCCAAATTGGTTAAAGCGCATTGATACATACACACACACACACAAACCCGCCTCCCCTTTCTGGTCGTTAAAATGTTGAAATCAATATCCAGCAGTTTGGTATCTTTAAAGCTGGGGATATTTTGTAAGAATAAAAGGATTGACAGCAATTTGTTTAGATCAATTTTAGTCTACTGTTGATGTCCTAATCAAATTTAAATAATGCCATCGCCATGAGGACTCTTCAAAGGATTCAATTTTGTCATGTTGCTAACTACCATACAAAGGAGTTGTTGTATTTGTATTGTTTTCATGTTTTATTCAATGGCAAAACAATCTTTACTCTGGCTTTTCTACGAAATTGGAAAAATCTTTTATTTGAGTCTCCTTTCAGCAGGGTTGGAGTAGCTAAAGATAAAAGGAGACTAAACTTATCGAAGCTTTTCAAGGTCATTTCTATGATGGCAACTAAATGAGAAATTTGAAACAATCAAAAATCACTGCATTAGGATTTTTTAAGAAAAATTTAAAGAAAAATACTTTAAGACAATATAAAAGGGTGATTTTTTTTAGCTATTATCTTTTTGGCAAAAAACAGCTCACGCACGTTTTGTGTTTTGTTTCACTGTCAAACATCTTCAGTTTGGTCTATAATTTAACCATGAATCGTCTTAAAAATTAACATCTCTTGCAAATTATTGAATTTTGTTATCAAAAGGAACGCCTGGGTTCGAGTCCTGGCGAGACCATCAGAAAAAATTTTCAGCAGTGCTTTTCCCCTTCTAATACTGGCAACATTTGTGAGGTACTATGCCATGTAAAACTTCTCTCCAAAGAGGTGTCGCACTGCGGCACGCCGTTTGAACTCGGCTGTAAAAAGGAGGCCCCTCGTTATTGAGCTTAAACTTGAATCGGACTACACTCATTGATATGTGAGAAGTTTGCCCCTGTTCCTTAGTGGAATGTTCATGGGCAAGGTTTTTTTTGTTTTTATTATCAAAATGCGTTTTCTGTTAAGAAAGTTCATTGCGTGCTCCTTTTTCTTCAGGGACGAAGCTAATTTTTTAATCAATGGGTACCTAAATAACCAGTATTGTCGACTTTGGAGTGAAGATTAGCCAGAAGCATTGAAAGATCTACCAATGCATCCACAAAAAGTCACAGTTTGGTGTGGTTTATGGGCTGGTTGCATCATTGGACCGTACTTCTTCGAAGATGATGCGAATCGTATCGTAACTGTGAATGGTGAGCGCTTCTGTGAGATGCTAACCTACTCTTTGTGCCCAAAATGCAAGAGCTTGACTTGCATAACATGTGGTTTCAACAAGACAATGCTGTGTGCCACATGCCACACAGCACGCGTAACAATGAATTGACTTATTGAGTGGCGAGTTCAGTGAACATTTCAGATCACGTTCGGCACCGACCAATTGGCCACCTAGATCGTGCGACTTAACGCCTTTAGACTATTTTTTGTGAAGCTATGTTAAATGTATGTCAATACAAGCAAGCCCTCTTCAATTGACGCATTGGAAGACAACATTGAAGCATTTATTCGTAAGATACCGTCCGACATGTTGGAAAGAGTATGCCAAAATTGGACTAAGCGGATGGATTTGAGGAGCAGTCATGTTTAACATTTGCATGAACTAATCTTCAAACGTTAAACTATATGGACCGTACTATTGATTCAAATAAAGATTTCATGCGTTTTTCTGTATTTTATGTTTTATACCCACCACCGAAGGATGGGGGTATATTCATTTTGTCATTCCGTTTGCAACACATCGAAATATCCATTTCGTAACCTATAAAGTATATATATATTATTGATCAGTGTAAAAATCTAGCCATGTCTGTCCGTCCTTCGGTTGAAATCACGCTACAATTTTTAACAAATAAGAGCGTGCTAAGTTCGGCTGGGCCGAATCTGGTATACCCTCCACCATGGATCGCATTTGTCGAGTTCTATGCGCCGTATGAACTGTAATGCTATTGGACCTATATCAAGTTATAGTCCGATTCGGACCATAAATGAATGCTGAACATTGTAGAAGTCATTGTGTAATATTTCAATTCATTCGGATAAGATTTGCACCTTTTAGAGGCTCAAGAAGCAAAATCGTGAGCTAGGTTTATATGGGAGCTGTATCAAGCTATTGAACGATTCAGACCATATAAGACACGTATTCTAAAAGTCATGAGAGAAGCCGTTGTACTAATTTTCTGCCAAATCTAATGAGAATTGCGCCCTCTAGAGGTTCAAGAAATCAAGATACCAGATCGGTTAATATGGCAGCTATATCAGGTTATGTACCGATTTGCCCCATACAGTTATTGGAAGACATAACAAAGAACCTCATGCAAATTTGCAGCCAAATCGGAAGAGAATTGCGTGCTGTATTGGTTCAAGAAGTCAAGATCCCAGATAGGTTTATATGACAGCTATACCAGATTATAAACCGATTTGAATCATACTTAACATAGTTGTTGAAAGTAATACTAAAACACTACATGCAAAGTTTCAGTAAAATCGGACGAGAACTGCGCCCTCTAGAGGCTCAAGAAGTCAAGACCCAAGATCGGTTTATATGGCAGCTATATCAAAACATTGACCTATTTGAACCATACTCATCGCAGCAGTTGGAAGTAATATCAAAACACCATTTGCAAAATTTCAGTCCAATCGAACGAGAATTGCGCCCTCTAGAGGCTCAAGAAGTCAAGACCCAAGATCAAGAAATCAAGATTCACGGTCGGTTTATATAACAGCTATATCGTGTTATAGACCGATTTGAACCATACTTGGCACAGTTGTTGGAAGTCATAGCAAAACACGTCATGCAAAATTTCATTCCAATCGGATAAGAGTTGCGCCCTCTAGAGGCTGAAGAAGTCGAGACCCGAGATCGGTTTATATGGCAGCTATATCAAAACATGAACCGATTTGGCCCATTAACAATCCCAATCGACCTACACTAAAAAAAAGTATTTGTGCAAAATTTCAAGTGGCCAGCTTTACTCCTTCGAAAGTTAGCGTGCTTTTAACAGACAGACGGACGGACCGACATGGCTAGATTGACTTAAAATGACATGATGATCCAGAATATATATACTTCATGGGGTCGCAGACGCATAATTCGAGGTATAACAAACAGAATGAAGAAATTAGCATAACCCCATCCTATGGTGGAGGGTATAAAAATAGAGATATTTAGCTGAAGCTTTGCACAGATTATTTTTTTGTCCATAATCAGGTTAAGTTCGAAGACTATATGTTGACACAGCCCCCATATAGACCGATTCGCCGATTTAGGGTCTTAGGCCCGTAAAGGCCACATTTATTATCCGATTTTGCTGAAATTTGTGACAGTGAGTTGTGTTAGGCCTTTTGACATCTCTCTTCAATTTGGCTTAGATCGGTTCAGATTTTGATATAGTTGCCATTTACACCGATCCGCCGATTTAGGATCATGGGCCCATAAAAGCCACATTTGTTATCCGATTTTGCTAAATTTGAGACAGTGAGTTGTGTTAGGCCACTCCACATCCTTCTTCATTTTGGTTTAGATCGATTTAGATTTGGATATAGCTGCCATATAGACCGATCTCTCGATGTAAGGCTTTGGGCCCATAAAAGCCACATTTATTATCCGATTTTGCTGAAATTTGGGACAGGGAGTTGTGTTGGGCCCTTCGACATTCTTCGTCAATTTGGCCTAAATCGGTCTAGATTTGGGTATAGCTGCCATATAGACCGATCCTCAGATTTAGGGTCTTAGGCCCATAAAAGCCACATTTATTATTCGATTTTGCTGAAATTTGTGACAGGGAGTTGTGTTGGGCCCTTCGACATACTTTTTCCATTTGGCCGATATCGGTCGTGATGTGGATATAGCTGTCATATAGACCGATCCGCTGATTTAGGGTCTTAGGCCCATAAAAGACACATTTGTTATCCGATTTTGCTGAAATTTGAGGCAGTGAGTTGTGTAAGGTCACTCGACATTCTTCTTCACTTTGGCTCAGATCGGTTTAGATTTAGATATAGCTGCCATATAGACCGATCTCTCGATGTAAGGCTTTGGGCCCATAAAAGGCGCATTTATTATCCGATTTTGCTGAAATTTGAGACAGTGAGTTATGTTAGGCCCTTCGACATCCTTCGCCAATTTGGCCAAGATCGGTCCATATTTGGTTATAACTGCCATATATACCTATCCTCCGATTTAGGGTCTCAGGCCCATAAAAGGCGCACTTATTGTCCCATGTGGCCGAAATTTGGTGCAGTGAGTTAAGTTAAGCCCTTTACTCACTTCTACAATATGGCACAGATCGGTCCAAATTTGGATATAGCTGCCATGTAGACCGATCTCTCGGTTTTCGGCTTTGGAGCCATAAAATTGGCACTTATTGTCCGATTTCACTGAAATTTTATTAAGACCTTTCGACATCCGTGTCTCGAATGGTTCAGATCGGTTTATTTTTAGATAAATCTACCAAAAAGACCAATATTTTGTTATACACAAATGAATTGCACTTATTAGTATTTGGTTCTAATCGGAACATATTTCGATATAACTGCTATGGGACATAAGGTATGCAATTTTCACCGAATTTTGATGAAAGGTGGTTCACCCGAGCTGGTGGGTATCCAAAGTTCGGCCCGATCGAACTTAATGCCTTTTTTACTTTTTTTTCTTAAATTTAGAACATTATATAAGAACACACAAAAGACACTGGGCTACATACATAAAATTCACATAATTTATATCTAAATCATGGTGATGGTGATGTTTTTGTGAAACCGCCTTATTCCCTAAATTACTAAGCACTCGCATAATTTTGATACTCTTTGTACTTGTTTATGAACTCCATTTGGTACTTAACGAGTGCAGATTTAATGATGCTCATTTGTTATTTTCTTTTATATTATTATCATTATGTTATCATCATCACATTATACTAACAGACACATTACAGGAAACTCACTGAAAAATGCTTTGGAGGGCAATTTTAAGGAAAATCATGCCAACACACCCATACACACACAGACCCAAATTTGTGTAATGAAATCATTTTTCATTTTCATTTTCAAACAAGCCTCATTTGTACTGGAATGAATTTAATGGTAGTATTAAAAATGCTGAAAACTGCATAGTTTTGAGATTAAAAAAAAACAAAACGAATTGGTTTCCATTCCAATGCAAATAGCCGATACAAAATTAATTCTGAGTATTTGCAGTTGTTTTCTGAACAGAAATTCATTTCATTTTATGAAATGCAAGATTAAACTAGACTTCACTCTTATTGTACAAGGTATTCAAACTTTTTAAATCACATGTTTTTTAATGCATCTGGGCATAGTGACTGGACTACACTTGAATTTTGCCTTAGGCTTTAGGTCATACACATTACTGTGCCTCTATCAGGTATGATGGAGCTGATGATGTGGGTTTCGGAATGCACTGAGACTGGGCGTATCTAGAAGGTTACCTTGTCATTTAGGTGTGTATCAGCCAAAGATACTGCCAGCGTTATGAGGGGTGGAATGGCTATGATCTAATATCATAACGACAATTGGCCTAAATATGCTCTCGGACAGTCAGGCAACCATTACTATTCTGGAGAACGTAAATCTGAATTCAAAAGCCAAGTTCCAGTTGACAGTCCCAGATCAGTTAACGGGGTGGCTGAACAGCCACTGAGATATGCCAGGGATTTTTAGAGCAGAATAGCTTAAAACACTGCGAGCTATCTTGCATATATCAGGGCACCTCGAATGAAGTCAAATGAAAACTGATTCTTCAGGATGAAGTCCTAAGAGCAACGAATTATAGATGGCCACGAATAATGGCCTACGACTTGAAAAGGTTTACCGCAGTCTCACTCATCGTGTGAAGTGAAGCCTCGCTCATCGCGTCGCGTCCGCGTCAGCAGAAGCTGTGAGGAGGCCGAGTAAGGTGAAACAAGTAAAAGCGTTCGAATCTTATATACCCTCTACCATGGGTCGCATTTATTGTCCGGTATCTGTTTTTAGGCAAACAAGGGATAATGGATAAGAATTGTTATGCTATTTGTGCTATATGAGGTTATGGTCCCTTTCGGACCATAATTGAATTGAATGTTGGAGACTATACTAGAAGTCATTGTGTAAAATTTCAGCCAATTAAGATAAGAGTTGCGTCCTCTAACGGCTTAAGGAGTATAACTGTGAGATTGGGTTATATGGGAGCCATATCAGGTAATGAACCGATTCAGGCCATACTTGGCAACAACTATGCCAGTTGTGACCAAACAAAACACTTTGCGTAAAATTTCAGACAAATCGAATAAAAGTTGCGCCCTCTAGAGACTTAAGAAGTATAATTGGGAGATCGGTTTATAGGGCAGCTATATCAGGTTATGAAACACTTTGAACCATACTTGGCATATTTGTTACCAGAAACAAAAACAAAACACTTATTTCAGCCAAATCGAATATGAATTGCGCCCTCCAGTAGCTTAAGAAATCTAGATCCAAGATCGGTTTATATGACAGCTACATCAAAATATAGACCAATATGGCCCATTGAAGATCCCAACCGACCTACCCTAATAGGAAGTATTTGTGCAGAATTTCAAGCGCTTAGCTTTACTCCTTAGCCTACTTGCGACAGACACACGGATGGAGGTACAGACGGACGGATATGACTAGAACGACTTTAAATGTCATGAAGATCAAGAATATATACAAATAAAAGAAATTTTGAGAAACAACAACTTTGGTTAAAGAAAAAACAACAACGAAAGTTGTTAATTTTCCTGCAACAATTTATTCTAAATCTTGATGACCCAAAGTACAACATATAACAACAACAACAATATTTCCACAAGCAAGGCAAAAAACCATCTAACCAGCCAACGCATGTGCTTTGCTTCGAGTGGTGGTGTTTTTGTTTTCTTTGTTCGACTCGCGCTGCTTTGTCTCGTCTCGTTCGTTTTACTAACACTCGATCGGTCTATATAGCAGCTATATTCGAATCTGGACCGAACTGGGCCAACTTGAAGAAGGATGTCGAAGGGCCTAACACAACTCACTGTCCCAAATTTCGGTGACATCGGACAATAAATGGGCCTTTTATGGGCCCAAAGCCTTAAATCAAGAGATCGGTCTATATGGCAGCTATTTTCGAATCTGAACCGATCTGGATCAAATTGCAGAAGGATATTGAAGGGCCTTAAATTTCAGTAAAATCGGACAATAAATGTGGCTTTTCTGGGCCTAAGACCCTAAATCGGCGGATCGATGTATATGGGGGCTATATCAAGATATAGCCCGATATAGCCCATCTTCGAACTTAACCTGCTTACGGACAAAAAAGGATCAGCTCTATAACTCTATTTTTTTATCTACCACCGTACAATAGGGGGTATATTCATCTAGCCATTGCGTTTGCAACACATCGAAATATTAATTTCGGACCCTACAAGGTATATATATTTCGGATCGTGGTAAAATTTTAAGACAATTTAACGATGTCCGTGTGTTTGTCCGCCTATCCGTCTGTCCGTCCGTCTGTTGTAATCACTCTAGAGCCTTCAAAAATTGAGATATTAAACTGAAATTTGGCACAGATACGTCTTTGTAATGCACGCCGCTTAAGTTCTTGAACGGGCCAAATCGGACCATATTTGGATATAGATCGATTTTCCGGTAGAGGGTCCAATGCCCATAAATGCTTAAGTTTTCATCCGATTTGAAATTTGAAATAGTGAGTAGTTTTGGGCCTCCCGACATTTGACCCAAATGTGGTTCAGATCGGACTATATTTAGGTATAGCTGCCATATATACCGATCTCCCGGTTAAGGGTCTGAAGCCCATAAAAGCTTTATTTTTTAACCGATTTCGTTGAAATTTGAAACAAAAGGTTACCTTAAGCTTCCTGATATCTGACCTAAATATAGATCAAATCGGACTAAATTTAGTTATAGCTGCCATATAGACCGATCCCCAGATAAAGGGTCTAAAGCCCATAAAAGCTTTATTTTCTAACCGATTTCGCTGAAACATTGAGTTGTTTTACGCCTTCTAACATAGAACCCAAATATGGTTTAGATCGGACTATATTTAGATATAGCTGCCATACAGACCGATCTGCCGATAAAGGGTCTGAAGCTCATAAAAGCTTTATTTATTACCAGATTTTGTTGAAATAAAAAATTGAACAATGACTTATACTTATTTGACAACTCAATATCTGTGTCGAATTTGGGTGCATAAACTATCCAATTATCACCGGGTTGTGACGAAAGGGGGATTTTCATATATACCTGAGTTGGTGGGTATCCAAAGTTCGGCCCGGCCGAACTTAATGCCTTTTTACTTGTTAAAGACTCTAGCATGATTTCAACAGACGGACGGACATGGCTAGATCGTGTTAGATTTTTACGCTGATCAAGAATGTATACACTTTACAGGGTCGGAAATGGATATTTCGATGTGTTGCAAACGGAATGATAAAATGAATAAACCCCCATCCTTCGGTGGTGGGCATAAAAACAATATTTCTTTGTGGAAATCTGCAAAATGGATGTTCATAGTAGTAAAGTGTATATGGGGTTCGTTCCTTTCCTAATTGATGTTAGATTAAGTGCTAGTTTGAAAAATGCTCAAACAACTATTTAAGGTCGTATGCAAAAGCCCAGGTTGTTTAAAAGCATACCTCTTTGTGAATGTGAAAACAAATTTGTAATCCAATTTATTATTCAATGACTTCACTTGGCATTCAGAAGTCCTCCATGACCCCACCTAAGGTCGTAAATCAAAATTAAAAAAAATGATAACAATCCAGCATTATGTATGATTTTGTTTTGCCATGATATACTCGTAAGCTGGACGAAATTTATGATGTTATTTGAATGTGTGCCCGTGCTGTTTGTTTGTGTCATTGCCCTTAGGCTGGGAAAAATTAGGTGGTATCGAGAAGGCAACAAATATTAAATATTTTCATTACCGTATGGTGTTGATGTGTCTCTGCCATCATAATGTTTTGTGTCGTCTTTAAATTCAAATTTATGTGTGTTTTTTCCTGCCAGTCCTTTGGCAGGACAAGGATGAGTCTGAATGGTCCGGGACTTGGAAAAATGAAGACAATTTGCTGAGGAATAATAAGGAAAAACATGTAAAAAGGCATTAAGTTCGGCCGGGCTGAACTTTGGATACCCACCACCTCGGGTATATGTGTAAACCCCCTTTCGCCACAATCCGATGAAAATTGGATAACTTATGCACCCAAATTCGACACGGATATTGAGTGGTCCAATAAGTATATGTCACTGTTCAATTTTTTTTTTGAAATTTAAACAAAATCTGATAATAATTAAAGCTTTTATGAGCTTCAGACCCATAATCGGGATATCGTTCATATGGCAGCTATACCTAAATGTAGTCCGATTCAAGCCATATTTAGGACGGAACTAAGACAACCCACTGTTTAAAATTTCAGCGAAATCGGATAGTAAATAAAGCTTTTATGGGCTTCAGACCCTTTATCGGCAAATCGGTCTATAGGGCTGCTATATCTAAATATAGTCCGATCTGAACCAGATTTAGGTCGAGTGTCAGGAGGCTGAAAATAACTCAAATTTCAGCGAAATCGGTTAAAAAATAAAGCTTTTATTGGCTTCAGACCCGTTATCGGCAGATCGGTCTATATGGCAGCTATATCTAAATATAGTCCGATCTGAACCAGATTTGGGTCAGTTATCGGGAAGCCTTATGGTACTCACTGTTTCAAATTTCAGCGAAATCGGGTAATAAATAAAGCTTTTGGTGGCTTCAGACCCCTTATCGGGAGAACGGTCTATATGGCAGCTATATCTTAATATAGTCCGATCTGTGCCATATTTGGGTCGGATGTTTGGAGGCTTTAAATAACCCACTGTTTCAAATTTCAGCAAAATCGGGTAATAAATAAAGCTTTTCTGGGCTTCAGACCCTTTATCGGGAGATCGGTCTATATGAAAGCTATATCTAAAAATTCTCCGATCTGAACCATAGTGGGCTCAGTTGTCGGGAAGCCATAAACTACTAAATGTTTCAAATTTCAGCAAAATCGGATGAAAAATAAAGTTTTAATGAGCTTCAGACCCTTTATCGGGAAAATCGGTCTATATAGCAGCTATATCCAAATATGGTCCGATTTGGCCCGTTCAAGAACTTAACGCGCGTGCATCAAAAAAAAAACATATTTGTGCCAAATTTCAGCTTAATACCTCAATTTTTGAAGCCTCTAGAGTGATTAAAACAGACGGACAGACACACGGACATCTTTAAATCGTCTTGGAATTTTACGACGATGCGAAATATATATACACTGTATGGGGGGTACGAAAACTATCCGAATGGATCAAACCATTATTTCTTATGATGCTCCAAAGAGATTTCGAATCCAAGCAACTATCGAACATAGCACCCTGTGTCTTAGGCTTCATTCTTCTTTTGACAGTCTTCGCTCGGTTTAGAGCCTTGCAGAATATCCTCCAGTTCTCCGGACTTTTTCACGGATATATGCTCCATGAGCCGGATCAGACAGAGACTGGTGGAAACGAACCTCCCGAGAGTTTGGCCAATCGTGACGACTAGTCTTATGGGCCATTGCAACTTTTCTGCGGAAAGCAGAATGGATGGTATTACTCCCATTCATAAAGACGTCATGTTGTACCTCAACACCTGAGGAGAAAACTAGTTTATGTAGTACTTTTTATATGTAGAACTTATCTCGAAATCTTGTCAGACTTTAATTTGGATACCAATTGAAGTAGCAGTTTTGAACCTTGTAAGATTTTCCTACCATAGGACAAATGATTTGCATATCCACATCTTTAAAAGACCATATCGGGTAAAAGATTATATGGGAGTTATATCGACACATACTAGGACATGAAATAGAACATCTCACGCCCTATATTGTAGAGATATGACGAAAATTGTGGATTTTACTGCCTTAAAAGTCCATCTCGGATGAAATATACACATTGGAGCTATATCTAAATCTGAACCAATTTTGATGAGATTTTGCACATACATTGAGATTTCGGTAAAACTCGGACTCGACGCCGAATTTGGTGAAGATCGGTCCAAAATTGTGGCTTCTACAGCCTTAATAGTTCAAATCGGATGAAAGATATATATGGGAGCTATATCTTAATCTGAACCGATTGTAATGAAATTCTGCACATACATTGAGACTTCACAAAAACGACTCCACGCCGAATTTGTTGAAGATCGGACTAAAATTGTGGCTTCAACAGCCATAAAAGGCCAAATCGGATGAAAGATATATATGGGAGCTATATCTAAATCTGAACCGATTTTGATGAAATTTTCCAGATATTTTAAGATCAGTTACAAAACAGTCCGTACCAAATTTTGTGCAGATCGGTTGAAAATTGTAGCTACTACGGCCATTTAAGTGCATATCGAGCGATGCATATATATGGGAGCTATATCTAAATCTGAACCGATTTTTATGAAATTTTGCACACATATTAGGACGTCAAATAAAACACCCCATGCCAAATTTTGTAAAGATCGATAAAAAATTGTGGCTTCTACAGACTTAAACTGCCATATCGGATGAAAGATATATGGGAGCTATAGCTAAATCTGGACAGATTTTCATGAAATTTTCCACACATATTAGGACGTCAAATAAAACACCTCGTGCAAAATATTTTAAAGATCGGACCAAAATTGTGGCTTCTACAGCCTTAAAAGGTCAAATCGGATGAAAGATATATATGGGAGCTATATCTAAATTTGGACAGATTTTCATGAAATTTTCCACACATATTAGGACGTCAAATAAAACACCTCGCACAAAATATTTTAAAGATCGGACTAAAATTGTGGCTTCTACTGCCTAAAAAGTCCTTATCGGATGAAAGACATATATGGGAGCTATAGCTAAATCTTGACAGATTTTCATGAAATTTTCCACACATATTAGGACGTCAAATAAAACACCTCACGCAAAATATTTTAAAGATCGGACTAAAACTGTGGCTTCTACAGTCTTAAAAGTCCATTTCGGATGAAAGATATATATAGAAGCTATATCTAAATCTGAACCGATTTTTTTCAAAATCAATAGAGTTTGTCCTTGAAGCAAAAAAGTGACATGTGCAAAATTTCGGGACAATCGGACAACAAATACGACCTGCACTTTGATTACAAGGACACATGGACTCACAGACGGACATGGCTAAATCGCATCAGAAAGTGATTCTAAGTCGATCCGTATACATATCGATCGGTCTAGCTCTTCTCCTTCTTAGCGTTGCAAACAAATGCACAAATCTATAATACCCTGTACCACAGTGGTGGTGTACACATTTCCTCAAAATGTACACATTTCCTCAACGGAGAGTTGGCCAACTAATCGAAATCAGCTGTTGGCATTTTATAAAGTCAGCTGATTTCAATTATTTCGCGAATGTGAAAATGTCAAAGGTATTGGCATCACCTTCATGAAAATTAAATAAAAACTTTCCAGTAATTTTTTTTTTGTCCCGACACTTCAGGTGCTCTTCTACGCACATGTGTGCTTTCGGAATTTCTTCTTGATAATGTCCAATTTACATAAATATTTACCAAAAACATACACGAGTTGGAATTTTTTGTTTCAGAAAACCAAGGCAATATCATCACATCAAATGCCTATGGCTTTAATAATGGCTCCACTTTGCCAGGGCTTGTGTGTGTGTGTGTAAATTTTTTTATACCTCCTCCAGCATAGGATGGGGGTATACTAATTTCGTCATTCTGTTTGTAACTACTCGAAATATTTGTCTGAGACCCCATAAAGTATATATATTCTTGATCGTCGTGGCGTTTTATGTCGTTCTAGCCATGTCCGTCCGTCCGTCCATCCATCTGTCCGTCCGTCCATCCATCTGTCCGTCCGTCCATAAATCTGTCCGTCCGTCTGTCTGTCCATCCGTCCGTCTATCCGTTGAAAGCACGCTAACTTTCGAAGCAGTAAAGCTAGCATCTTGAAATTTTACAGAAATACTTCTTATTAGAGTAGGACGGTTGGGATTATATATGGGCCATATCGATCCATGTTTTGATATAGCTGCCCTATAGACCGATCTTGGGTCTTGACTTCTTGAGCCTCTAGAGGGCGCAATTCTTATCCGATTGGAATGAAATTTTGCATGAAGTGTTTTGCTATGTTATCCAACTACTGCGCCAAATATGGTTCAAATAAATCCATAATCTGATATAGCCGCCCTATAAACCGATCTAGGGTCTTGACTTCTTGAGCCTCTAGGGGGCGCAATTCCTATCCGATTTGGCTAAAATTTTGCATGACGTATTTTATTATGACTTTCAACAACTGTGCCAAATAAGGTTCAAATCGGTTCATAACCTGATATATCTGCCACATAAACCGATCTGGGGTCTTGACTTCTTGAGCCTCTAGAGGGCACAATTCTGCCCCGAATTAACTAAAATTTTGCACCTGGTGTTTTGATATCACTACCAACAGCTGCGCTTATTATTGTTCAAATCGGTTCATAACCTGATATAGCTGCCATATAAACCGTTTGGTGATCTTGACTTATTTTGCCTCTAGAGAGCGCAATTCTGCTCCGATTTGACTGAAATTTTGCACCTCTCATGACCATCAGCATACGTGTTTATTAGCCGCTTGAAATTTTGCACAAATACTTCTTATTTGCGTAGGTCGGTTCGAATTGTAAATGGGCAATATCGGTCCACGTTTTGATATAGCTGCCATATAAACCGATCTGGGATCTTGACTTCCTCAATCCGATTTGACTGAAATTTTGCACCAGGTGTTTTGGTATCACTTACAACAACTGCGCTAAGTATGGTTCAAATCGGTTAATAACCTGATATAGCTGCCATATAAACCGATCTGGAATCTTGACTTCTTGAGCCTCTAGAGGGCGCAATTCCTATCCGATTTGGCTAAAATTTTGCATGACGTATTTTATTATGACTTTCAACAACTGTGCCAAATAAGGTTCAAATCGGTTCATAACCTGATATAGCTGCCATATAAACCGATCTGGGGTCTTGACTTCTTGAGCCTCTAGAGGTCGCAATTATCATCCGATTTGGATGAAATTTTGTACGGTGGATCCTCTCATTACTATCAACATATGTGTTTATTAGCCGCTTGAAATTTTGCACAAATACTTCTTATTTGTGTAGGTCGGTTGGGATTGTAAATGGGCAATATCGGTCCACGGTCCATACAAACCCTTCTGGGATCTTGACTTCTTGAGCTGCTAGAGGGCACAATTCTTATCCAATTTGGCTAAAATTTTGCATGAGGTGTTTCATTACGACTTCCAACCACTGTGTTGAGTATGGTTGAAATCGGTATATAACCTGATATAGCTGCCATATAAACCGATTTGGGATCTTGACTTCTTGAGCCTCTAGACGGCGCAATTCTCTTCCGATTTGGCACAAATTTTGTGCAACGGCTTCTCCCAGGGCCTTCAACATACGTGTCCAATATGGTCTGAATCGATCTATAGCTTAATACAGCTCCCATATAAACCGATCTCCAGATTTTGCTTCTTGAGCCCCTACAAGGGGCAATTCTTATCCGAATGAACTGAAATATTACACAATGACTTCTACAATGTTCAGCATTCATTTATGGTCCCAATCGGCATATGACTTAATATAGCTCCCATAGCATAATAGTTCTTATTAAATATTTTTTGTTTGCCTAGATAGAGATACCGCGCATAGAACTCGACAAATGCGTTCCATGGTGGAGGGTATATAAGATTCGGCCCCACCGAACTTAGCACACTCTTACTGGTTTTTATATTTTGTTTTCAGTATGTTTTGCCTTATTTGCATTTCTGTATATGGATGTTTGGCATGGTGAAAATCAGAAAAAATTTATAAATGTTTTTCCGGGCATGCTGTTTCTTTGTACATTACCAGACATGTTGTTTGACTGGGGAAATTTTAACCTTTGCTCTTTCAGTTGAGAATTTTAATTGCATTAAATCCCCGTAAATGGAAGCCTCTAATATTAAGGTATATGAATCCACAAGCGAGAATATATCTTCAGCCTACAACAGGAGGACAAATACCCAAAGGATAAAGGATGTTGGTCAAACATACCTCACATGGGCTTAATTTTATTCATTGTCTTGCCATTACATTGTAATACTCCATTTGGGCTTAATTGTTGCCAAAGGTGAACGGAAACATGTGTGGCCTATTTTGAGTGTCCCTTCTTATGAATACCTGTTGCTAAATTTAAAATCCATAAGAGACATCATCAGATAATATTATACGGCTACATCGTACTCGTGAAATGATTTCTTATAAAATCCATTAGCAATGCCAAAAGTCACAGGAGAACGGTGTGTGAGAGCAGTATCCCCTGTGCCAAAATTCGTGAGGATCGTTTGTTAAACTACCACATTATTGCCATATTACTCGTAATCGGACGTAAATTTATAACTAAGAGTTATATGTTAATCTGAATCGATTTCATAGAATTTTATAAGACTCGGTCTGTCCGTCCGTCTGTCTGTCCGTCCGTCCGTCCGTCTGTCCGTCCGTCCGTCCGTCCGTCTGTCCGTCCGTCCGTCTGTCCCTCTGTCTGTCGAAAGCACACTAACTTTTGAAGGAGTAAAGCTAGGAGCTTGAAATTTTGCACAAATACTTCCTATTAGTGTAGGTCGGTTGGGATTGTAAATGGGCCATATCGGTCCATGTTTTGATACCTGATGTAGCTGCCATATAAACCGATCTTGAATCTTGACTTCATGAGCCACTAGAGGGCGCAATTATCATCTGATTTAGCTGCAATTTTGCATGAGGTGTTTTGGTATGACTTTCAACAACTGTGCTAAGAATAGTTCAACTCGGTGCATAACCTGATACAGCTGCCATATAAACCGATCTGGGGTCTTGACTTTTTGAGCCACTAGAGGGCGCAATTCTTTACCTATTGGAATGAAATTTTGCACGACGTGTTTTGTTATGATATCCAACAACTGCGCCAAGTATGGTTCAAATCAGTTCATAATCTGATATAACTGCCATATAAACCGATCTTGAATCTTGACTTCATGAGCCACTAGAGCACGCAGTTCTTAACCGATTTGGCTGATATTTGGCATGAGATTTTTTTTTTTATGATTTTCAACAACTGTGCCAAGTTTGGTTAAAATCGGTGCGTAGCCTGGGGTCTTGACTTCATGAGCCTTTAGAGGGCGCAAAATTCCTTCCGATTTCGTTGGAATTTTGCATGACGTGTTTCGTTATGACATTCAGCAACTGTGGAAAGTATGGTTTAAATTGGTCCATAACCTGATATAGCTGCCATATAAACCGATCTGGGATCTTGACTTCTTGAGTCTCTATAGGGCTCAATTATTATCTGATTTGGGTGAAATGGATTCTCCCATGACCTTCAACATACATTTCAAATATGGTCTGAGTCGGTCTATAGCCTAATACAGCTCCCATATATAAAACCATCCCCCTATTTTACTTTTTGAGCCCCTAGAGGGCGCAATTCTTATTCGATTTGGCTGAAATTTAACACAGTGGTTATCCTTTTCTCAGTCGTTTATAAGTGAGTGCGGCAGGAACCCGGGTGACATGGAACACAGAACTTTTGAGTTATTTTATTAACAATTTGAGTTTCAACGTCTATACGTCTAGGTTCTACCAAGGTGTATTTATTAAATTCGCCTTGGGTCCTATAATGTAAACGATGCCAAAAATGGTATATTTTTGACACCCTGTGCTCTTAGGTTTTATCGAATTTTGGCCACATTTTCCACCCATGTTGTGGCGGTGGTGCGACCAGTTCTGACCTATGATTGCCATGTCTGGTGGCCGATGATAGGGTGAAAAGGATGGCTATGAGATTTATAAGTGGGTCTATGGGTACTACGGTGAAACGGTCAATGGAGGTGATGCTGGGGATTCAACCCATCTCGTATTCGATACTTGCCGGATTGAATCCCATCTGTGGACATAATGCTTTCATACTTGTTGAAAGGAAAATCTAATTTTCGGTTTGGACTCAGATATTTGAATGAAGATTCCTTCCATAAAATAAAAAAATATTTAAAATGTTTACTTGACTTGTCTTAACGTGACTTTAGTAAAGCATTCCATTAAACTGATACAATTTGTCCAGCATCACGCGCTTGGATGGTTCTTCATTCATCTTGATCCCCATAAAGCCAACAAAGTTTGTTAAGAGGACAATTAGCTGTGACGCTGTTGATACAGAAGTGAAATCTTCACTGAAGCTATTGCCAACAAGTCTAAACGTGACTTCTTTTGCTGCTAGCCTGATGGCTAATTTTAGGATAATAGGGAAAATAAAGTTTGCAAGCACGTATTAATTTTGTTCCATCCTCGGTGGAAGATGAACATAGTGCAAAGTCCAATGGCGTTAATTTTGTTTGCCATTAAAGCATGCTGTCTGGCAGCGTACCAATAAACCAAGAGCGGATCACATTCATATTCATGTACAGACATTTCCAAAATAACACCTTGCTATGAACACAGATTTAAAGAGAACGCCCATGTAATGAATATACAACAAGGTAAAAAAAAAACATAAAATGGATGACAGTTTTATCACATACATGTTTCTAAGATTAGACACTCTCAACTCACAAATAAAGATGCGTTAATCAAATTTTTACTGTTCACTTTACTTCAAATAACTAATTATAATGGCCTGTCGTATTTTTTACACTACATCATATTGAAGATATGTTATATTGTTACGTTATAACAAGAACGAATTATGGGGCCAAGACTTTAAATCGAGATATCGGTCTACATGGCAGCTATATCCAAATCTGGACCGATTTGGGCCAAGTTGCAGAAAAATGTCAAAGAGCCTAACATAAAGCACTGTCTCAATTTTCGGCGAAATTGGAGAATAAATGCGAATTATATGGCCCCAAAACCTAAAACCGAGAGATCGGTCTTTATGGCAGCTATATTCAAATCTGGGCCAAATTGAAGAAGGACGTCGAAGAGGCTAACTAAAATCAATGTCTCTAATTTCAGCGACATCGGACAATAAATTTTCCTTTATGGCTCTAAAACCGAGAGATCGGTCTATATGGCAGCTATATCCAAATCTGGACCGATCTGTGCCATATTGCAAAAGTATCTCAAGGGGCTTAACTTAACTCACTGTCCCAAATTTCGGCGAAATGGTATAATAAATGCGCCTTTTATGGGCCCAAAGTCTTAAATCGAGAGATCGGTCTATATGGCAGCTATATCCAAATCTGCACCGTTCTGGGGCCAAATTAAAGAATAATGTCGAATGGTCTAAGACAACTCACTGTCTCAAATTTCAGCAAAATCGGACAATAAATGCGCTTTTTATGGGCCTAATACCCTAAATCGGATGATCAGTCTTTATGGCAGCTATATCCAAATCTGAACCGATCTGGGTAAAATTGAAGAAGGATGTTGAATGGCCTTATACAACTCACTATCCCAAATTTCAGCAAAATCGGATAATAAATATGGCTGTTATCGGCCTAAGACCCTAAATCGGCGGATCGGTCTATATGGCAGCTATATCCAAATCTGAACCGATCTAGGCAAAATTGAAGAAGGATGTTGAATGGCCTAGCACAACTCACTGTCCCAAATTTCAGCAAAATCGGATAATAAATGTAGCTTTCATGGACCTAAGACTCTAAATCGGCGGATCGGTCTATATGGCAGCTATATCCAAATCTGAACCGATCTGGGCAAAATAAAAGAAGGAGGTTGAAGGGCTTAGCACAACTCACTGTCCCAAATTTCAGCAAAATCGGATAATAAATGTGGCTGTTATTGGCCTAAGACCCAAATTCGGCGGGTCGGTCTATATAGCAGCTATATCCAAATCTGAACCGATCTGAGCCAAATTGAAGAAGAACGTTGAAGGGCCCAACACAACTCACTGTAACAAATTCCGGCGAAATCGGACCATAAATAAGCCTTTTATGGGCCCACAACCTTAAATCGAGAGATCGGTCTATATGGTAGCTATTGTATATCCAACTCTGAACCGATCTGAGCCAAATTGAAGAAAGATGTCGAAGGGCCTGTTGAACCTAGTTCAACCCGGTTCAACAACAACTATCTTCAACCACTATACCTACCACTTTAGATATAAGTTAATGAATTCCTGAATTGTTATTTGAAATGAATTATTAGTATAACAGATTGCAATCTGACACCTGGCTACCCTAATCATTTAAGTTGCACCCCTATCTGTCTCACTTCCCCATCAATTGCATATGCTGAAATAGAATTTTATGTTTAGGCATTAATTATGTCCATGCTGCCTTTAACACTGCCTTAAACACTTGTGCAAAACCATCCAAGGCGGTAAGAGCTTACACACCCAAATACACTGTAACACCAAAAAAACTGAAACTTGGCCTTTTTCTTTTCTTGGTTTTTTCCTCTGCTGCTACTTGTCTGGGAGATTCACTCTACATTTAAATACAGTCCACTTTCTTACAGAAGGATCTACTGGACTTGTACATGGTCCTTCGAACCGGATTTTCAATCAGCGAATGAAGTAATTCGGATCACGTCCACCGCAAAAAAAAAAAAAAAACAAACACCTTTCGCATATTCTAAAAAGACTACTATGGAAAACAGGTATGTAAGAGTTTTTGGTGTGTGAACAGACAGGGTTGTGTTAAGTAAGAATTTCGATTGAAAGTAAATCTTTTACTTGGAGAACTGTTTGAAGGAAATAGATTTTGTTTCTACTCTGGGGAATTTTGCCACGGTATCCCCATATTTATGCCTTGAGCTGGCACAGCTTCTGTAAGAGTAAGAGTTTTTGTTGTCTATTCGATTTGTACAAGATCTGCTTTTCACGAAAGCGCTTTGACACTATTTGATCGAGAAGTACAATAACGTTATTGCTTCACGAGCATGATGATTACATTTTACATGGTTATTGGCATAACCTTGAAATAATTGCGTCAAGGAAGGAAGGGGGAAAGACGAAGACCGAAGTTTGGTTTACATCTCTCTTTGCTTTATGGTTCGTTGTAAATACTTACTTTGCATATGCATTTTATGAGAAAAGAGTGTCTGTACTCTTGAAACAGAATACTCTGCATAAGTTCATAGCACTTAAATTCCCTGCAGAACTGTCTCTTTGAAAATCGACTTCTATGTACTCTTGGAGTCATAATCTAGTGGCTCTCATCACTAACATTCATCTAACCGGCGCGACTGCTATCTCAACGACGCCGCAGTCAAAGGCACATCGACGAGTTCTGCAAATACCCACATTGCCGCTGCAGCGCCCGGACATCGCAGTTGACTCTACGAGACTCTCTTTTATCCGCTTATAGGGATAAAGATCGATTCGATTCACCCACGCATGCTTTGACGCATTGACTCTCCAAATTCTTGGCTCCACCAACAAACAACTTGTTTCGACTATCAGAGGAACAGGTTAGCTACATGCAATTTTGTCATCGACCTATCATTCTAGTCTAAGTGTGTACGAAGAAGCATGTAATGAATGCATATTGTTTACAGCAACAAGAATTTAAATTATTTGGAATCGAACAACTGAAAATAAGTGAAAAATTTCTACAGGAAACATTGTTGAAATATACTGGTTCTACGATATTAATAGTTATTAAACAAAGATGAATTTGGCATGACAGGAATATAAGAGGAAAATATGAAATTGGAATGTGATATTTTTAAAAAAAAAAAAAAAAAAGAAGGAGAATTTGTTAATAATATCGAATAAGATTTAGGACCACTTGGTTTAAGGAAAGTTGATTTATCAAAAAGTGATAATTTTTTAAAAAAATTCGAGTATCATTTGTGCACAAATTCGAATTAAAATCTGGGCAGAGATTTAAAGTCAATGGTGCAAAGAAGCACGTTGGAGTTCACATGGTATTGAAGGCGTTCAGTGCGAAGACGAAGGCTGGGAGGAGTGATTGAGACCTGTTCTAAAAAGGCGATTGGTATGGTGAGTGCATGTATTTGTGACAAAGTAGAAGAGGCCAAATTAAAAAAAGTAATGCACATAAAGCGGTAGGTTTAAAGAGGAATTAGTTCTGGTGGCTAAGGAAAAAAAACCCTCTAAGATATTCGTATAGGAATACTCAGCTTTATGGATCACACAATCTAAGGAATACAGACTCCTGATCTATATCGAGATTTATTGGAAATTATATCCAGATTTATATTTGAATACATACCTATTTGATTGTACTTAAATACCTCATGCATGGAATTCGAAAGGTTGATGAATGTTTATATCAGCTCTGTGTCTAAAAAAGAGACGAGCTAGAAAACCGTTCCTACTGATTATACACAAAGACTGAGTTCCTTTTTTTTCATATTCGGAAATATCTATTATTTTGGAATTTTATTATTTGTTGCAATTTTAATACTTTGTTACAATTTTAATATTTTTTGGAATTTTACCCTACTGTATCGCATGCTCGTGAATGTCTGTTATAGGAATTAATTTTGTGAATTTCTATCTGAAGAAAAACCAGGAAAACTGCATCCTTTTCATAACTGAATAAAATTTTATGAGGCTATAGGAGAGAACCTATTAGGACTTCTTATTTGTTCCTACCCTCCTAAGAGTTTAAGAGAGGAAAGATCTTTGGAATTGCTTTCTATGCCCATCTCACCTGCGATTGAAAGGGAGAGTGGAGTTATATATGTATGCATGGATTTATGTCATCTGTAAATCTAATATTTATGTTGAATATTAAATTCTGAATTCATATCTATCTTTGGAATTTTGGTTTATTAAAATTTTGATAGAGTTATACAATTGTGAGATATATATTGCGAGATTCGCATATGGATTTTAGTCGCATTGGATTTGGTGGGGATCCTATATAGAAAAAGGTTCGGACGAATAAGTTGGAATTTTCAGAATCCCTTTTATTCCTGTTGTAAGGGAATTGCCTACGTCGGTTTCAAGTCTGGCCCATTGTTTTCTCCAACTCTAGACACATTCCCTTTCCCCGAGCAATTCAGCGACTTCTCTCTCATTCGTGTTAGGAATCGTGCACCAATCCTTAGGTACCAGAGGCATTTGTGGGACTGTCATCTATTGCTACATTTAAGAGGATAGTCGGATAGCTGATTGGCATTCTCTTAATCAGGATACTATCTGTATGGCCATTGAATTACCTTGAAATTTGGGTACTTGAATTGCTAGTTGTTTTCTTTCGCCCCGTTTTAATTCCTTGGTGAATTGAGGTTTACTGTATTCCGCTTCTGAATTTATTGAAATGAGTTCGCAGAAGTTCATTTTTTTTTCGGACCAAGTGGTCACATTCTGTGCAAATTTTGCTGATATTCCCATTGAGGACCATACGTCTTCCAGTCTGCAAGTCGAACTCGACGATTTGGAGCGTCGTTGGCGCCAACTAGTCCAGATTTATGAGACGGAAATGACTTCCGAGAAACCGGAAGACACTGAAACTATTCGGGCATCAATTCATGCCAAGTTTTTGGAATCATGTAAATCGTACAAGAATTGTAAAGCTTCGATTCTCGATCTAGTTCAGATTGAACGACAAAAGCTTGAAAAGGCTAGACCACGCGAGATGCCGGAGGCAGGAATAGTAAATGACAACGGCTTTGCGTTGAAAGTTCCACCGTGTGATACCGAATGCTTTAGTGGCGGCTACGATAAGTGGCCCAGTTTCAGAGACATGTTTACCGCCATTTATACCAAACACCCCAAGTTATCCCCTGCTCAGAAGCTGTTCCACCTCAGGGCAAAAACTCGGGGTGAAGCTAATCAGATCGTTAAACAGTTCGCTCTAACCGATGACAATTTTAACTTGGCCTGGGAGGCTCTGCGCCTGCGTTATGAGAATAAACGCATCCTCATCAACCACCAACTACGGAAAATCTTTGAAATCGAGAATGTTTCCTCAGAGAGAGGAAAAGCTTTGAGAAATCTGCAATATACCATGAATAATTGTCTTGCAGTCCTAAGGACGTATAACATCTCCGTTTTATCATGGGACCCATTTCTTGTTTTTTGGGTTTCCTCCAAACTACCCGAGGAAACTTTAGCTGCCTGGGAGAACTCTATTCACGATCATAAACAGATGCCCAGTTGGTCTCAATTGGATGACTTCATATCAAGACGGTTGAGTATGTTGGAATCGATTTCCGATATGAGAAAACCTTCCAATGCGTCTTCCAGTACACAGAAAACTCAAAGTTTCCACGCTAAGACCGATGCCACTTATCGTCCTTGTAGAGTCTGTCGCCTCAACCATGCAGTGCGGGGCTGTCCTACATTTAAGTCCTGGCCACATAATGAAAAGATGAAATTCGTGACTGCAAATAAGATTTGTGCAAATTGTCTTTCTTACGGACATGTTGACAATAGCTGTCAAAGTGAGAATGTATGTCAGAAGTGCAAACAGAAACATCACACAGTGCTGCATCCTGACTCCGGTAATACATCAAGCCATGAGCGAAATCCTGGACCAATAAAGGCAGGAACCGCAACTACTCAATATCGAACGGAGACTTTTCATATAGATACAGAATACGAGGACCAGCCTTCGACATCTGACGCCGCGTATGATGAAACGTACAATGTCCAGTCACATTTCACGGAATCGGGGGAGGAAACTGTCCTGCCCACTGCCTTGGTCGACATAGAACATTTGGGTACTCTGTTCACTATCAGAGCTTTTGTGGACCAAGGATCACAGGAATCTTTCGTATCAAACAGAATAGTTAACAAACTGTCTATTCCGACTAAGAAATCCTTTACGAGGATTTCAGGACTGGGAGGTACTGTACTCGAAAACTCCTCCAAGCTATGCTCCCTTACGTTAAAGGCTCGCACTTCTGATTTTAAACTGAGCACATCAGTTATTGTTGTTTCGAGTTTGAAGCATTTAATGCCAGGTCTTCCTACACCAATTTCGGACTGGTCTGGTTTGAACCATCTGGATCTAGCGGATCCGAAATTTTTTAAACCAGGTCCAATAGATATGCTTCTGGGAAGTGACGTGTTACCGTCCATTATTAGGCCTGGGGTTAAACCTAACATTTCAGGGGATCTGTTGGCGCAAGAGACCGCATTTGGCTGGTTAATTAGTGGTCCTCTCAGAACGCGCACAGTAACCGCGTCTGCTACCTGGGTGACTTCTCCTGACACACTGAACGAAGAGCTACGAAGATTCTGGGAAATCGAGGAAGTTCCTACCTCAATTCCTATTACGGAAGAGGATGCTTACTGTGAACAGTTCTACCGAAAGACAACGAAGCGTCTACCAGACGGGAAGTATGAAGTCAGATTGCCTTTCCGACAGGAGCTTTCATCTGAAGTGATACTGGGATCTTCACGCCGTGCAGCATTAGGACAATATCTACGTACGGAGAAGACTTTGAGGAAATTTCCAGAATTAGAAGCAGAGTATACAAAAGTGTTAGCTGAATATATACGATTAGATCATATGGAACCTACGCAACCAACTGAAATCTGCGAAAACTCTCGCTTTTGTTCTTTCTATTTGCCACATCATGCTGTGGTTAGACCTGAAAGTGTATCCACTAAGGTTAGAGTGGTATTCAATGCTTCAAAGAAAACTTCCACCGGCATTTCCTTAAACGACATTCTATATACTGGTCCAACACTACAGAATGATTTGATGAATGTCATTCTTCGCTGGCGTTTTTTCAAATACGTTTTTAACGGCGACATCGAGAAGATGTACCGCCAAATTTATATTCATTCGAATGACAGATCGTTTCAAAAAATACTGTTTCGAACTTCCCCAACTGAAGAAATTTCTGATTATTGCTTGAAAACTGTTACATTTGGTGTGAACTGTGCACCATATTTGGCCATACGAACATTGTTACAATTAAGCGAGGATGGAAAAAATACTCATCCTGCGGCTTCTTCTATTTTACAAAACCAAATTTACGTAGACGACATACTTTCCGGTGGACACACTGTAATTGAAGCCAGGTCATACATCCTGGAACTGATAGATTTGTTGGCCACTGCAGGATTTCCTTTCAAAAAGATGACTGCGAATCATCCGCAAATATTGAAACATTTGCCCCCCGAGGATCTTCTAACCGAAGATTTCCTTAAATTTGAGGAAGCCAGCGACACAAAAACATTGGGCATTCGCTGGAATGCTATGACAGATCAATTTTTCTATAAAGTATCAAGCATAACTGTTCCCTCCACACCTATTACCAAGCGCAAGATTCTATCCATTGTGGCAAAAATTTTCGATCCAGCGGGCTGGTTAGCCCCAATTATTGTCGTGGCAAAAATGTTAGTGCAACAACTTTGGATAGACGGGACAGACTGGGATGAAGAGGTCAAAGAACATTCTTCCGAAAAATGGAATACATTTATATCGAATTTTTCTGATATTGAGAATCTGAGAGTTCCTCGTTGGATTCATTACTCGCCCGAGTGCAAATTTCAAATTCATGGATTTTGTGATGCCTCGGAAAAAGCATACTGTGCCTGCATTTATGTCCTTTCTACTTCTGAGAATGTTACTACATCGTTTTTATTGGTTTCAAAAAGCAAGGTTGCGCCATTGAAAACTATAAGCTTGCCGAAACTAGAGTTATGCGGGGCAGCCTTACTCTCGAAATTGTTGAAGTCTGTTTGCCGCAATATGCCCTTGACCGTATCTGATATTCACCTGTGGTCAGATTCTACCATAACGCTGGCCTGGTTGCAGAAGCCGCCATTTCACTGGAAGACTTTTGTGGCAAACAAAGTTTCGGAGATATTAGACAACGTGGGGAATGTGAATTGGAGGCATGTTCCAACCAATGAAAATCCGGCTGATATTGGAACTCGGGGATGCACCGCTGCTGAACTCGAAAAAAATTCTCTATGGTGGCAAGGTCCTCACTGGTTACTCAAATCCGCTGAATTTTGGCCGAAACAAACCACATACAAGGAACCAGCCCTAGAGAAGAAAATCACAGTCTGTCAGACACAGATTCAACTGGAAGATGTTTTGGATCGGTTCTCTTCTCTTGACCGAGCACTTCGTGTTGTTTGTTTCATATTAAGATTCGTTAGAAATTGCCGACAAATCAACGACACCAAAGTACAAGAAGGGTTTATTACTCCCCAAGAAATTACATGCGCCAAGTTAAGGCTGATCCAACTGGCACAGATTTCACATTTTCCCGCTGAATACCGAGCACTTGAATCTGGTCAGCCTATAAGTTCTAAAAGCAGACTTCTAACGCTTAACCCTTGCCTCGATGAGAACAAATTGCTCAGGGTTAACGGCCGCTTGGCTAATTCCGATATGAGTTATAATGAAAGATTTCCTTTAATACTGCCAGAAAACTCGAGATTTTGCAAACTTTTCATTGAATATACTCATAGAATCTTACTACATGCTGAACATCAGACAATGCTGCGCGCAATTAGGCAGGAATTTTATATAATTCGTGTGAAAAGTGCTATCCGCTTCTGTATCCGAAACTGCAAGATATGCACCGTGTATAAACACAGAGTAAGGAATCAGTTGATGGCTGCTTTACCTTCGGAACGGTGCACATTCTCCCTACCCTTTACCAACACCGGACTGGACTTTGCAGGTCCTTTCGAATTGAAAACGTCTAGACTGCGGAATGCAAAGTTGCAAAAGGGATATGCGGCAATTTTCGTTTGTTTGTCTACCAGGGCTGTTCATCTGGAGGTCTGTTCTGACTTGACGTCTGAGGCGTTTTTGTCCACCCTTAATCGTTTTGTCGGACGACGTGGATTTCCGAAAAAGATTTTCTCTGACAATGGGACTAACTTTGTAGGGGCAAGCAGATCGCTTATGGCTCAGTATAGAGAATTTTTGAAGGTTGCTGAGAAGTCCGCTGCCGAAAAGTATGGGATGCATAATTTCTCGTGGCATTTTATACCTCCTCACGCTCCACACATGGGTGGTTTGTGGGAGGCTGCAGTTAAGAGCATGAAGGCTCATTTGAGGAAAGTTGCCTCTAACCTTAAATTTACATTTGAAGAGTTTTCCACCCTGTTAGTCCGAATCGAAAGTGTTTTGAATTCAAGACCTCTTTCTCCGATCAGTGAGAATCCGAATGACTTGATTCCTCTGACTCCTGGCCATTTACTCAGAGGTGCTCCTTTGATGGCAATTCCTGAGGAATATACGGATAACCTTTCATTGATGAACCGCTGGCAGCGACTTAAAAATATACAGTTATTGTTTGCTAGGAGATGGAAGAATGAGTATGTGTGCGAGTTACAACGAAGGTATAAGTGGAAATCCGCTCAACAGAACTTAGCCGAAGACGATTTTGTCATTGTCAAAGATGACAACCTCCCCCCCACTGAATGGTGTCTGGGGAGGGTGGTGAAAGTTTTCACCGGTCAGGATTCAAACGTTCGTGTTGCTGAGATACGCACACAGAACGGAATCTTGACACGCCCCTTAGTCAAGCTGTGTATACTGCCTTGCATCTAGTTATTAGCATCAACAAAATCTGTTCACATAACCAATAACCCTTACATTTTCAGCTCATTTACCAAATCTGGCATCCCAAAATGTCGCATCTGTAAAGACCGACATTTCTTAAAAAACTGCCCAACTTTCCAAAGAATGACCGTATCAGAACGCAGAGATGTCATACGTGAAAAGGGTTTTTGTTTTAACTGTCTATGTACAGCACACAAACGCAACTGGTGCCCGTCCAGAAATAAATGTATGGTCTGTCGGCTAAACCACCATACCATGGTTCATATGGACAAACTTGATTCCCCTAAAACATCACATCAACACCGTTTAAAATCATCTAAAAAATCTCCAGACCCAACTGAACGATATGGTTCAGGCTCCCGTTCGCAGAATTATAAGGAGAGAAACCAAACGCAGCGACGCGCACAATCTAAACCCAGCTCTACGTTCGGTCGACCTCGAACGCATTTTAAGGAACGGCTGAGCAACAAAGCTCGAGCCCACATATTTTTACCAACGGCTCTTGCCCGGGTCCAGACCTCAACCGATCCAGAAAAGGCGAGGCTACTACTGAATTCTGGAGAGGCACAGACGGTGATATTAAAGACTTTAGTGGATCGATTACACCTGCGCACTACGCGCAGAGACAATAAGGAATATTGTACGTTAAATCTCGAGTCTTACTATGACGCTCAAGCCAAAATTCAAATAGTTGGTTTAGTACAAAAGAGTTTTCGTACAACTCTACCATCGATAACCGATACGCCAAAACTACAAAGTATCTATAACCACCTCACCAATCTAGCTGACCCTCACTTCTACAAGCCTTCCAATGTGGAAATCATATTGGCCAACGACAATATACCTAAGATTCTGCGAGCAGGAATGATCCAAACCTCCTCTAACATGCCCATTGCGCAGAGTACAATTTTTGGCTGGACTATCTCTGGAGCTTGTCAATATTGAAATTGCATCCTTGCAAGGCGGGCGGCATGTTGAACCTAGTTCAACCCGGTTCAACAACAACTATCTTCAACCACTATACCTACCACTTTAGATATAAGTTAATGAATTCCTGAATTGTTATTTGAAATGAATTATTAGTATAACAGATTGCAATCTGACACCTGGCTACCCTAATCATTTAAGTTGCACCCCTATCTGTCTCACTTCCCCATCAATTGCATATGCTGAAATAGAATTTTATGTTTAGGCATTAATTATGTCCATGCTGCCTTTAACACTGCCTTAAACACTTGTGCAAAACCATCCAAGGCGGTAAGAGCTTACACACCCAAATACACTGTAACACCAAAAAAACTGAAACTTGGCCTTTTTCTTTTCTTGGTTTTTTCCTCTGCTGCTACTTGTCTGGGAGATTCACTCTACATTTAAATACAGTCCACTTTCTTACAGAAGGATCTACTGGACTTGTACAGGGCCTAACACAACTCACTGTCCCAAATTTCAGCAAAATCGCATAGTAAATGTGGCTTTCATGCGCCTAAGACCCTAAATCGGCCGATCGGTCTATATGGGGGCTATATCAAGATATAGTCCGATATAGCCCCTCTTCGAACTTAACCTGTTTTTGAAAAAAAAAGAATCTGTGCAAAGTTTCTGCTACATTTATTATTTGATTTTGCTTAAATTTGGGACAGAGAGTTGTGTTAGGCCCTTCGACATCCTTCTTCAATTTGGCTCACATCGGTTCAGAGTTGTATATAGCTACGGTATAGACCAATCTCTCGATTTAAGGTTGTGGGCCCATAAAAAGCTCATTTATGGTCCGATTTCGCTGGAATTTGTTACAGTGTTAGGCCCTTCGACATCCTTCTTCAATTTGTCTCAGATCGGTCCAGATTTGGAATTAGCTGCTATATAGACCGACCCGCCGAATTTGGGTCTTAGTCCGATAACAGCCACATTTAATATCCGATTTTGCTGAAATTTGTTACAGTGAGTTGTGTTAGGCCCTTCAACATCCTTCTTCAATTTGGCTCAGATGGGTCCAGATTTGGAATTAGCTGCTATATAGACCGACCCGCCGAATTAGGGTCTTAGACCGATAACAGCCACATTTATTATCCGATTTTGCTGAAATTTGTTACAGTGAGTTGTGTTAGGCCCTTCAACATCCTTCGTCAATTTGGCTCAGATCGGTCCAGACTTGGAATTAGTTGCTATATAGACCAATCTCTCGATTTAAGGTTGTGGGCTCATAAAAGGCTCATTTATGGTCCGATTTCGTCGGAATTTGTTACAGTGAATTGTGTTGGGCCCTTTAACGTTCTTCTTCAATTTGGCTCAGATCGGTCCAGATTTGGAATTTGCTGCTATATAGACCGACCCGCCGAATTAGGGTCTTAGGCCGATAACAGCCACATTTATTATCCGATTTCACTGAAATTTGACACAGTGACTTATGTTATGCTTTTCGACATCCGTGTCGTATATGGTTTAGATCGGTTAATTTTAAGATATAGCTACTACACATTTGAACAATGACTTGTATTTATTATTATTTGGTCCAAATCTGAAAATATTGCGATATAGCTACTATAGGGCATAAGATAAACATTTTTCACCAAATTGTGACGAAAGGGGGTTCACATATATACCCAAGGTGTGGGTATCCAAAGTTCTGTCCGGCCGAATCCAAAGTTGTGTCCGGCCGAACTCAATGCCTTTTTACTTGTTTTTGTTGCTTGTGACATAAGGCATGCAGCACAAATGGAAAGCACAATTGCAATCGGGAGGTTGGGTTTTATAACACTGTGTAATTATTTCCAACGCCAAGAAGAAGAAATCCAAACTATTCCGGTCCACATAGCATCACTTTTTGATAGGAATTAGGCAAGGTAATGATCGCAATTGTTGTGCAAGGATGTACTTCATGTTCAATTTTTAGTTGTCTATGGATTCAAAACATCTCAATTAGTATGAAAATACTCAAAATAAATGAATCAAGCCAATGATAACCGTTAACTTGAGTGATGAAGCTCAATTTTCTCAACGATAGATGTTTTACTCCTGCCTCATGTTGTCATCCGAGATATGTACGAATATTAATAACAGAATTTTCGTTTCATTTATTATTTGTGTTTCGTTTTCTTTCTTTCACACTGGTGTTGAGATTTCTTTAGAGGGATTGCTGTGCCATTGATGGTATTGTCTGTTAATCCATTTTTTATTAATTTCATCTGATGTGTTCATTCAATTGCGCATATTCGTCATAAATATGAGCCACACTGCTGATTCAGTAGGGAAATATGAATGAAATATTTTGACATTATCACTATTAGGAAGTGATGTTTACACATCATTTGCTTAATAGTCTTTAAAGTGATGGCAGAAATGAGAAAAGCTGTGATTATATCACCCATTAATAACCGGAACCTAATGGAACAACACTTAGTCTTTGGCAAAAGTAAATGCTATTATGAAACATTGGTTGTGGCACAAATACGAGTATGCTGTTCCTTTTTCAAATCAGCCACAATAATTATAAATCTGTTGGGAATACATTTTTATACTCTCCTCCATAGGAGGCTTTCCATTGGTAACACAACGAAATATTGGATTAAGACCCCATGTTTATGTATATTCATAATAGCCATGACATTTTAAGTCGATTTAGCCATGTCCGTCTCTCTGTCTGTGGAGATAGCTTTCGAAGGAGTAAAGCTGGGGACTTGAAGTTTTGCACAAATACTTGACATTAGTGCAGGTCATTTGGGATTCTATTTGGTTCATGTATTGATATTCAGTGGTGGCCATATAATTGGGAACAAAGTATTTATAACTTAACAAACCTTATGCCCCATAACAGCTATAATTACATCGAAATATATTCCGATTTAGACCAAATACTCATAATACAACTCACTGTCTCAAATTTCAGCAAAATCGAACTATAAATGCGCCTTTTATGGGCCTAAGACCCAAAATCGGCGGATCGATCTATATCGCAGCTATATCCAAATCTGAACCGATCTGGGTCAAATTGACGAAGGATGTTGAAGGGCCTAACACAACTGACTGTCCCAAATTTCAGCAAAATCGGATAATAAATGTGGCTGTTATCGGCCTAAGACCCTAATTCGGCGGGTCGGTCTATATAGCAGCTAATTGCAAATCTGGACCGATCTGAGCCAAATTGAAGAAGGATATTGAAGGGCCTAACACAACTCACTTTCCCAAATGTCAGCAAAATCGTGCAAAAAATGCGTCTTTTATGGCCTCAAGACCTTACATCGAGAGATTGGTCTATATGGCAGCAATATCCAAATCTGGACTGATCTGTGCCATATTGCGAAAGCATGTCAAGGAGCTTAACTTTACTCACTATCCCAAATTTTGGCGACATCGGACAGTAAATGGGCTTTTTATGCGCCCAAAACCTTAAATCGAGAGATCGGTCTATATGGAAGCTATATTAAAATCTGGACCGATCTGGGCCAAATTGAAGAAGAATGTCGATGAGCCTAACACAACTTACTGTCCCAAATTTTGCCAAAATCGTGCAAAAAATTCGCCCTTTATGGCCTCAAGTCCTTAAATCAAGAGATCGGTCTATATCCAAGTCTGAATTGATCAGGGACAAATTGGCGAAGAATGTCGAGTGGTCCAACAAAACTCACTGTTCCAAATTTCCGCAAAATCGGATAATAAATGCGGCTTTTACGGGCCTAAGACCCTAAATTGGCGGATCGGTCTATATGGCAGCTATATCCCAATCTGGACCGATCTGAGTCAAATTGAAGAAGGATGGCGAAAGGCCTAACACAACTCACTGTCCCAAATTTCGGATAATAAATGTGGCTTTTATGGGTCTGAGACCTTAAATCGGCGGATCGGTCTATAAGGCAGCTATATCCAAATCTGGACCGATCCGGGTCAAATTGAAGAAGATTGTCGATGAGTGACGAAGAATGTCGAGTGGTCTAACAAAACTCACTGTCCCAAATTTCCGCAAAATCGGATAGTAAATGTGGCTTTTATGGGCCCAAAACCTTAAATCGAGAGATCGGTCTATATGGCAGCTACATCCAAATCTGTACCGATCTGCGTCAAATTGAAGAAGAATATGGATGAGACTAACACAACTCTCTGTCTCAAATTTCAGCAAAATCGGATAACAAATGAGGCTTTTATGGGCCCAAAACCCTAAATTGGCGGATCGGTCTATATGGCAGCTATATCCAAATCTGAACCGATCTAAGCCAAATTAAAGAAAAATGTCGAAGAGCCCAACATAACTCACTGTCCCAAATTTTGGCAAAATCGTGCAAAAAATGCGCCTTTTATGGCCTCAAGGCCTTACATCGAGAGATCGGTCTATATGGCAGCTATATTAAAATCTGGACCGATCAGGGATAAATTGGCGAAGAATCTCGA
This sequence comes from Stomoxys calcitrans, assembly GCF_963082655.1. Taxonomy (NCBI): domain Eukaryota; kingdom Metazoa; phylum Arthropoda; class Insecta; order Diptera; family Muscidae; genus Stomoxys; species Stomoxys calcitrans. The sequence continues at coordinate 260,425,548 of NC_081552.1, read as the reverse complement.
GTGGTCTAACACAACCCACTATCCCAAATTTCGGCGACATCCGACAATAAATGGGCCTGTTATGGGTCCAAAACCTTAAATCGGATGATCGGTCTATATTGCAGCTATATATAAATCTGAACCGATCTGAGCCAAATTGAAGAAGGATGTCGAAAGGCCTAAAACAAGTCACTGTCTCAAATTTTAGCAAAATCGGATATCAAATGTGGCTTTTATGGACAAAAAAAAAAAGAATCTGTGCAAAGTTTTATCTCTTAACTCCATTGTTGTACCCTCCATCATTGGATGGGGGTATACTTACTTCGTCATTCTGTTTGTAACTCCTTGAAATATTCGTCTAAGACCCCATAAAGTATATATATTCTTGATCGACATGACATGTTAGGTCGATCTAGCCATGTCCGTCCGTCTGTCCGTCCGCCCGTCCGTCCGTCCGTCTGTCCGTCCGTCCGTCCGTCCGTCCGTCTGTCCGTCCGTCCGTCCGTCTGTCCGTCCGTCCGTCTGTCCGTCCGTCCGCCCGTCTGTCCGTCCGTCCGCCCGTCTGTCCGTCCGTCCGTCTGTCTGTCTATCGAAAGCACGCTAACTTTCGAAGCAGTAAAGCTAGCCGCTTGAAATTTTGCACAAATACTTCTTATTAGTGTAGGTAAGTTGGGATTGGTAATGGGCTATATCGGTCCATGTTTTGATATAGCTGCGATATAAATCGATCTTGGGTCTTGACTTCTTGAGCCTCTAGAGGGCGCAATTCTCGTTCAAATTTACTGAAATTTTGCACGTGGTGTTTCGCTGTCACTTCCAACAACTGCGTTAAGTTTGGTTCAAGTCGGTCCGTGTTTTGATAATGCTGCCATATAAACCGATATTTGGTCTTGACTTCTTGAGCCTCTAGAGGGCGCAATTCTCGTCCGATTGAAGTGAAATTTTGCACGTGGTGTTTTGGTATCACTTCCAACTACTGTGTTAAATATGGTTGTAGTTGACCCATAGCCTGATATAGCTGCCATATAAACGGATCTGAGATCTTGCAATAAGTGGTTTGTTATGATTTCCAACCACTGTATTTAATATGGTTTTAGTTGGTCCACAGCCTGATATAGCTGCCATATAAACCGATCTGGGATCTTGACTTCTTGAGCCTCTAGAAGTCGCAATTATTATCCGATTTGCCTGAAATTTTGTACAACGACTTCTCTCATGACCTTTAACATGCGTGTAAATTATGATCTGAATCGGTCGATAGCCTGATATAGCTCCCATATATACCGATCTCCCTAGTTTACATCTTGGGCCCCTAAAGGACGCAATTTTTATTCGAATTGGCTGAAATTGTTCAATTCTTTTCTTTTGTCATATGTTGGCCTAAAAAGAGATACCGCGCATAGAACTCGACAAATGCGATCTATGGTGGTGGGTATATAAGATTCGACCCGGCCGAACTTAGCACGCTCTTACTTGTTTTTCATTACGATTGCTCCACATCGAAACGAGTGGATCTTCAAAATCATATCAAATTTCACATATCAAATCACACACGAGTATTATGTTAACCTAAATGGAAACAGCCAATAAGCTCCCTGTTCACGTCACGTCTTGTTAAAGAGAGCTAAATCGCAACATGTTGATAAATGCAATAATAACTCATTGTAGACAATAGTCACGCGACATTTATGATAAGCTGTACTCGTGCTTAGCGTAATAAACAATAATCCCAAACACACAGACGCCATAGAATGCCACTTTGCAGAGCCATAAAGCAGGACACGAGTTCAAGAGCTTAATGGAAATCAATCAAACACATCATACAAAGAGAAATTACTGCCAAATCGTTTTCACGCATTGGCCATAATCACACTGTTATGTTGTGTACATAGAGAAAATGAAACTTTCTAAACGATTATCAGAAACACCATAAAGCATAAAAAGGGATATTAGCGTGACTCGTATGAAAATGATTATAAAATTGTTGCCCCTTTTCATTGAACTAACCTTTAGAGCCATATTCATGATTAGGTGTGGGAATGTTAAGTTATTCACACAGATAGCAATGAAGGATTCAAAGAAAGCTAAGACAACGGCAAAGGCTCTCGCTGTTGCTCCGTGTGCCCAGGTTCGAATCGTAGCCATCAATACAACTTCCAACAGATGAACAAAATCATGTGCAATACGGAAGAGGTGTAATTTGACGCAGATAGAATGTCTGTCATTACACAAAAATACATGCATTGGGAAAAAGTATAGCTAATAGATAGGGTTGTCGAGCGTGATTAATGGGGCAATTGTTTCATGGATGCGTTTTCGCTATTAATACGATTCAAATACAACATACCAAAGCACGGCCCTTGAAGCCATGACACCTAATATGGTTGAAAAGTCTTCTAACCAACGGCGAAACGCGTCCCATAGTGATTGGTGTGTGTTGCTATCTTTGACTTTCCTTTAAGTTATTCACACAGATAGCAATGAAGGATTCAAAGAAAGCTAAGACAACGGCAAAGGCTCTCGCTGTTGCTCCGTGTGCCCAGGTTCGAATCGCAGTCATCAATACAACTTCCACCAGATAAACAAAATCATCTGTCATTTCACAAAAATACATGCATTGGGAAAAGTACAGCTAATAGACAGGGTTGTCGAGCGTGATTAATGGGGTATTTGTATCATAGATGCGTTTTCGCTATTAATGCGATTCAAATACAACATACCAACGCACGATCCCTGAAGCCATCTTACTTAATATGGTTGAAAAGTCATCTAACCAACGGTGAAACGCGTCCCGGGATGGTCTCCCATGTTTAGACATGTCACCCATTTTCGACAAAGTTTTTTAACATATACTGAGTTATTAGGTTGCCTTTGCCCGACTTAAGTCCATAGTCACTGGTTGGAATTTGGAGTTATTTGTATCTTTATTTCCCAGTAAATATTATCATGGCTTTGAAAAATATTTACAATGGCAGCAAATTCCTTTGAAAGTTCCGTATCATAGTAAAGCATTTTGGCTAAGATATTTCTTTGAATAGTCACTGTTGCATGGGAAAGCAAACCTACATTCGAACCATACGAACCATACGAACCTAATAGCCAGGGAGTAACACATCTTTTACGAATGTTGTCAATTTGCTAAATGTATCTCTAAAGAAGTTTCAGTTTAATCATATTTCGTGCGAATATAAATCACAGGTGGTAGATTGGTCATTGGTATCCTTGATAACCATGTGACGAACTGTTTGTCTAACGGAAAGATTTTTTAACCCAATATCAATGGTGAATCAAATGGGAATGAAAAACTTAGGATTTGTTTCTTTTTTATATCCACCACCATAGGATAGGGGGTATATATTTATTTAGTCATTCGGTTTCCAACACATCGAAATATCCATTTCCGACCCTATTAAGTATATATTGGGTTGCCCAAAAAGTAATTGCGGACATCCTTCGTCGATTTGGCCCAGATCGGTTCAGATTTGGATATAGCTGCCATATAGACCGATCCACCGATTTAGGGTCTTAGGCCCATAAAAGCCACATTTATTATCAGATTTTGCTGAAATTTGGGACAGTGAGCTGTGTAGAGCCCTTCGACATCCTTCGTCAATTTGGCGCAGATCGGTCCAGATTTGGATATATCTGCCATATAGACCGATTTGTTGATTTAAGGTTTCGGGCCCATAAAAGGCGCATTTATAATCCGATTTCACTGAAATTTGAAACACTGACTTATGTTAGGCTTTCGAAATTTTGTGTCGTATATGGTTCAGATCGGTTTATTTTTAGATATAGCTACTATATTTTGATGTAACTGCTATGGGACATAAGGTTTGAAATTTCACCGAATTTTGATGAAAAGTGGATTACTTGGATTCCCACCGAACTTTGGTGGGTATCCAAAGGTCGGCCCGGTCGAACTTAACGCCCATTTTACACAAGCCATTTATATTATACCCACCACCGTAGAATTGGGTGTATATTCATTTAGTCATTCCGTTTGCAACACATCGAAATATCAATTTCCGACCCTACAAAGTATATATGTTTCGAATCGTGGTAAAATTCTAAGACGATTCAACGCTGTCCGTGTGTCTGTGCGTCCGTCAGTTGTAATCACATTACAGCCTTCAAAAATTGAGATATTAAGCTGAAATTTGGCACTGATATGTATTTTTGTTGCACGCTGGTTAAGTTTTTGAACGGGCCAAATCGGACCATATTTGGATACAGCTGCTATATAGACCGACTTTCCGATAAAGGGTCTAATGCCCATAAAAACTTTATTTTTCATCCGTTTTTGCTGAAATTTGAAACAGTTAGTAGCTTAAAGCTTCCCGACATCTGATCCAAATATAGTTTTGATCGGACTATATTTAGATATAGCGGCCATATAGACCGATTTGCCGATAAGGGGTCTGAAGCCCATAAAAACTTTATTTTCTATCCAATTTTGCTGAAATTTGCAACAGCGAGGTATATTAAGCCTTCCGACGACTGACTCAAATATGGATTAGATCGATCCATATTTAGATATAGCTGCCCTATATACCGATCTCCCAACAAGGTGTCTGAAGCCCATAGAAGCTTTATTTTTTTATCCGATTTCGCTGAAATTTGTAACAGTGAGTTATATTAAGCCTCTCAACATCCCACTCAAATATGGTTCAGATCGGAGTATAGTTAGATATGGGTGCCATATAGACTGATCTCCCTATAAAGGGTCTGAAGTCTATAAAAGCTTTATTTTTTATCCGATTTCGCTGAAATTTGAAACAGTGAGTAGTTTTAGGCCTACCAACATCCGCCCCGAATATAGTTTGGATCGCACTATATTTAGATATAGCTGCCATATAGACCAATCTCCCGATAAAGGGTCTGAAGCCCATAAAAGCTTTATTTTTAACCGATTTCGCTGAAATCTGAAACAGTTGGCAGTTTTATGTCTCCTGAAATCCGCCCCAAATATGGTTTGGATCGGACTTTATTTAGATATAGCCGCGATATAGACCGAACTCCCGATAAAGGGTCTGAAGCCCATAAAAGCATTATTTTTTATCCAATTTCACTGAAATTTGAAACAGTGAATAGTTTTAGGCCACCCCCCATCCGACCCAAATATGATGAAAATAGGACTTAGATATAGCTGTCATTAGACCGATATGCCGGTTATTGACATTTCAATATGTGTGCAAAATTTTATCAAAATCGGTTCAGATTGAAATATAGCTCCCTTATACATATATCTTTCATCCGCTATGGTCTTTTAAGGATGTAGTAGCCACAATTTAGGTCTCATCGTAAGAAAAGCTTACAAGATTCTCTTCGATATTTCAAAGGGCATGCAAAATTAAAGTCTATCTAGTTTTCGACACAGGTTCTGTGTGTAGTCGGCTCTCTCGATTTTTGCCTTTCCTCCCATTGTTCTTCTTTAAGATTTCTATTTACTACGTTATGTTACACACGCGTGGGCAACATGCTTTTCAGTCCATTCACTCTTTGCAGTCTGTTGGAAGTGTTGTTGCCTTTGAGAGATTTTGTTTCCATCTGCGTTGTGCCAATACATTTACATATTTGTGATGGATGGTATGTGTGCATGGAAAAGGGGTAGTCAATAAATTTCAAGGTCGGCCTTGTCCAATTATAGACAATACCTCGTATTTTTATATTTCAGGCCATGGGTATTAATTCCAATGGGTCGTTAAACCGTCTGTATGAATATTCCAGAAATTTTTATTTTTAAATGAATGGCCTGGAAGCAGATCTAGGTTATTTACAACTTTAATGTGATAATAAACAATGATAAAGACCCTTATTTTCCATAATGGTATTTCTTGGTAATAAGCAAAGCCTTTTTTCCCATCCACCCATAAAATAATTAAAAACACTAATCTGAATTACGTCACAAGAGGACAATCAACGCATTTAGGACAGTGTGGATTTTAACAAAAGGTAAGGTACATGGTACTCTATGGTCATAGAACGACACATAAAGAAGTAAAACGCAATGAGGTCGGGCAACCGTGGATGTGTGTATTATGTCAATTTTATCAAAGTCATATGAAAAATGTGCCTTTTATGAAACCAAGGCTTTAATTTGGGAAATCGGCATGTAACCTGCTTCCTACAACGGAATAAAATCCAATCTAGACAATATCGTAGAAGCATACCAAGGGCTCGGAACAATTCGCTGTCTAAATTTCTTCAACATTGGATTAGTGAAATACCATTTAATGCAGCAATAACAAAATATGGCCCGATCTAGATCATATTTGGTGAGGATGTTGAAGCATTCGATAAATAGCACTTGGTGTTCTATATTTTAGCTAAATAAGATAAAAGCCCTTTTATGAGCCTCAAGCCATTAAATTAAACAAATAAAAGCGTGCTAAGTTCGGCCGGGCCGAATCTTATATACCCTCAACCATGGATCGTATTTGTCGAGTTCTTTTCCCGACATCTTTTCTTAGGCAAAAAAAGGATATAAGAAAAGATTTGCTCTGCTATTAGAGCGATATTAAGATATGGTCCGGTCTGGACCACAATTAAATTAAATTCGAATAAGAGTTGCACCCTTTGGGGGCTCAAGAAGTAAAATAGAGAGATCGATTTATATGGGAGCTGTATCGGGCTATAGACCGATTCAGACCATAATAAACACGTATGTTGATGGTCATGAGATAAACCGTTGTACAATATTTCAGGCAAATCGTATAATAATTGCAACCTCTAGAGGCTCAAGAAGTCAAGATCCCAGATCGGTTTATATGGCAGCTATATCAAGTTGTGGACCAATTTGAACCATACTTTGCACAGTTGTTGGATATCATAACAAAACACGTCGTGCAAAATTTCATTCTAATCGGATAAGAATTGCGCACTTTAGAGGCTCAAGAAGTCAAGACCCAAGATCGGTTTATATGGCAGCTATATCAGGTTATATACCGATTTGAACCATACTTGGCACAGTTGTTGGATATCATAACAAAACACGTCGTGCAAAATTTCATTCCAATTGGATAAGAATTGCGCCCTCTATAGGCTCAAGAAGTCAAGACCCAAGATCGGTTTATATGGCAGCTATATCAGGTTATATACCGACTTGAACCATATTTGGCACAGTTGTTGGATATCATAGCAAAACACGTTGTGCAAAATTTCATTCCAATCGGATAAGAATTGCGCACTTTAGAGGCTCAAGAAGTTAGACCCAAGATCGGTTTATAGGGCAGCTATATCAAAACATGGACTGATATGGCCCATTTACAATGCCAACCGACCTACTTTAATAAGAAGTATTTGTGCGAAATTTCAAGCGGCTCGCTTTACTCCTTCGGAAGCTAGCGTGCTTTCGACAGACAGACGGACGGACGGACGGACATGGCTAGATCGACTTAAAATGACATATGGGGTCTCAGAGGCATATTTCGAGATGTTTCAAACAGAATGACGAAATTAGTATACCCCCATCCTATGGTGGAGGGTATAACTATGCAATTCAACTAAATTTATTTTTATACCCACCACTGAAGGATGGGAGTATATTCATTTTGTCATTCCGTTTGCAACACATCGAAATATCCATTTCCGACCCTATAAAGTATATATATTCTTGATCAGCGTAAAAATCTAAGACGATCTAGCCATGTCCGTCTGTCTGTCCGTCTGTCCGTCTGTCTGTTGAAATCACGCTACAGTCTTTAAAAATAGAGATATTGAGCTGAAATTTTGCACAGATTCTTTTTTTTGTCCATAAGCAGGTTAAGTTCGAAGATGGGCTATATCGGACTATATCTTGATATAGCCCCCATATAGACCGATCCGCCGATTTAGGGTCTTAGGCCCATAAAAGCCACATTTATTATCCGATTTTGTTGAAAATTGGGACAGTGAGTTGTGTTAGGCCCTTCGACATCCTTTGTCAATTTGGCTCAGATCGGTCCACATTTGGATATAGCTGCCATATAGACCGACCATCCGATTTAGGGTCTAAGGTCCATAAAAGCCACATTTATTGTCCGATTTTGCTGAAATTTGGGACAGTGAGTTGTCTTAGGCTCTTTGACATGTTTCTTAAATTTGGTCCAGATCGGTTCAGATTTGGATATAGCTGCCATATAGACCGATCCTCCGGTTTAGGGTCTTAGGCCCACAAAAGCCACATTTATTATCCGATTTTGATGAAATTCGGGGCAGTGAATTGTGTAAGGCCCATCGACATCCTTCGTTAAATTGGCCCAGATCGGTCCAGATTTGGATATAGCTGCCATATAGATCGATCCCCCGATTTATGGTGTAAGGCCCATAATAGCCACATTCATTATCCGATTTTGCTGAAATTTGGGACAGTGAGTTGTGTTAGGCCCTTTGACATATTTCTTCAATTTGGTCCAGATCGGTTCAAATTTGGATATAGCTGCCATATAGACCGATTTCTTGATTTATGGTTTTGGGCCCATAAAATGCTCATTTATTGCCCGATGTCCCCGAAATTTTGGAGCAGTATGTTAAGTTAAGCCCCTTGACATACTTCTGCAATATCGCACAGATCGGTCCAGATTTGGATATAGCTGCCATATAGACCGATATCTAGGTTTTAGGTTTTGGGGCCATAAAAGACGCATTTATTGTCCGATGTCGCCGAAATGTGGGACAGTGCTTAGTGTAAGGCTCTTCGACATGTTTATGCAACTTGGCCCAAATCGGTCCAGATTTGGATATAGCTGCCATGTAGACCGATAGCCCGATTTGCACTTAAATGGCCGTAGAAGCTACAATATTCAACCGATCTACACAAAATTTCGCACGAACTGTTTTGTAACCAATCTTAACATATTTGCAAAATTTCAACAAAATCGGCTCAGATTAAAATATAGCTCCCATATATATGTATCGGCCGATTTGCACTTAAGTAGCCGTAGTAAGGAAAATTTTCAACCGATCCGCACAAAATTCAACATGGATTGTTTTGTTACTGGCCTTAACATATTTGCAAAATTTCATCAAAATCGGTTCAGATTAAGATGTAGCTGCCATATATATATCGCTCGATTTGCACTTAAATGGCCGTAGAAGCTACAATTTTCAGCCGATCTGCACAAAATGTGGCACCGATTGTTTTGTTACCGATTTTAACATATCTGAAAATTTTCATCAAAATCGGTTCAGATTTGGATATAGCTCTCATATATATGTATCGCCCGATTTGCACTTAAATGGCCGTAGTAGCTTCAATTTTCAACCTATCTGCACAAAATTTCGCACGAACTGTTTTGTTACCAATCTTAACATATTTGAAAATTTTCATCAAAATCGGTTCAGATTTAGATATAGCTGCCATGTATATATATCGCCCGATTTGCACTTAAATGGCCGTAGTAGCTTCAATTTTCAACCTAGCTGCACAAAATTTCGCACGAACTGTTTTGTTAGTGATCTTAACATATGTGCGCGATTTCATCAAAATCGGTTCAGATTTAGATATAGCTCTCATATATATATATATATATATATATATATTTATATATTGCCCGAATTTGCCATTTTAGTTTAGGCGTAGGGTATTATATAGTCGGCTCAGCCCGACTTTTGCATTTCCTCACTGGTTTTTTTACAATTCCATTTTGCAATCGATTTCCTAATATTGTGTTGAGATACTTAAAGTCCGCAATAGAATCTGACTAATGTTACACATACATGTTATGTGCTACCTATCCAAATGTAATGCATAAACTTCGTCTATGCTGAATATACCACCGTGTTTCATGTTTATTGAAATGCGAGTTGGTGTGGTTCTTGTAATCGAAAGAAAAACATTTGGCTCTCTTAGAGTACGGTCGTGTTCAAAATAGCTCCAAATAAATATTAATTAAACTGATTGTTTTATTATATAAATTCCACTTGTTTGTGTTTATTTATTAATAAAAATTACTGTTGTGCAGTGTATACTAGATATTGTTGGAATATTCATCTGGTTTGTGAACAAAACAAAAAACAAAAACGAAAGAAATTTTAACCAAGCAAAGTAAAACAGATAAAAGCTAAATACCATACAACAACAACAAGGTAATAGAAATATTGATCATGTCTGAAATGCCACTCATAACCATTACAACTGAAAACAACAACAACGCATCTCCTCAAGAGATGTTGTTGATGGCGCCAAAAAGAATGAGAGAGGGAGTAAGCATAAGTGAGGGTAACCTCAACAAAACTCCGCGACTCTCCCAATACGATTCCCCTCAGCGCATAATTCATCTGATTGACAAGAGATTTGAGAAACAAACAGAGCTTCTTAAATCTCTGTTAAAAGAGAGTGAATCTCGTCTCTTAAGTGTCATTGATAAGAGTATGGTTGACATAAAAGAAGAGATTGGCAAACTGAATGAAAAATATGTCAAACTGGATGACAGGGTTCAAAAGCTTGAGACACTGGCGGATAAAATTGAACATAAGCAAAGTGAAATTACTGATCTGCGTAATGAGATGTATGCAATGAAGGCTAATCAGCAAAAATTTGAGAATCAACAGGTAGCGTGCGACCTGCGGATAAATGGTATACCGTATGATAACGGTGAAAACCTTTATCAAATTTTTGCAAATATATGTGATACAATAAATATTTCTATTCCTACGATAAAGGCGATGTATCGTATGAATAATATTCGTAACCAAAATAGTGCGGCAGATCCTGTGATTATTGTGAATCTAACTACTCCGTCTGACAAAAATTTTGTCCTGAAAAACATTGCACGTTTTAGAAAATCGAATAATTCGAAACTGATTTTAACTCATGCCGGTTTTGATTCAAATAAACCATTTTATGTAAATGAAAATCTTACGAGTCACAACTACAAGATTTTTCAAAATGCATTGAAATTGAAACGACAGAAGCACTTGGAGTCCGTTTTTTCACTTCGTGGATTTGTTTATGTTAAACGTACTGGAACAGATCCTCCTACTCTAATAGACAATAACGAGCAGTTAACACAACTTTTTCGAGAAACACCAGATCGCACCATCAACGATAACTGAAATGAATCTTGCAATATCTTATAATAAGTCCCAATTAGTTTTGTTAATTTTATGTTTCTTCTTGTTATTAAGAATTTTTTATTATACTCAAAAATTTTATATGTGTTGTGCAACTATATTTATTAATGCTAACTTTAATAGAGCTCATAACTACGAAGAACAAATATATACATTACCAGCATTGCTTATCCAATTGACTTGTGATGCCAAGTAATACTGCTTATGGTTCCAGAGATAATCTAAACTGTATGATTAGAATTCTTAAAAACCAGAAATCAGGATTAACGATTGTCCACATCAATGCCCAAAGTCTAAATAATAAATTAGATGAACTTCGTGATATATTTGTTAACTCTGATATAGATATAATATGTATATCCGAAACCTGGTTCCATCCTGAAATATCTGACAATTTGTACTCTTTACCGGGATATAAAGTTTTGAGAGCTGATAGGCACTCCCATGCTGGTGGAGTTGCAATATATTTAAAAAACTGTATCCACGGTACTATAAAACTGAAGTCTGAGCAAGGCAACTGTATTGAATACCTCTTTGTTGAAATAACTGGCATTTCTAACTCGTCAATGCTTATTGGATGTGTATATAGGCCCAACAGCAGCACACCGTTTGACATGCTGATATCGTGCCTTGAAAGAATATCATTACGATATAATGATATTGTTATTGCGGGAGATTTTAACAGCAATATTTTAATTGAAACACAATTTTCTGATGCTATGGAACTTCTTGATCTGGTACCTACTAACCGCTCTGTTCCAACCCATTTTACTAATCATTCGTCTACTCTTTTGGACATTTTCTTTGTGAACTGTGAGTCAAAGGTTCTTTTATATGACCAAATTGCTGCACCGGCTTTTTCTAAACATGACTTGATATTTCTTGTGTATGACTATCACATAAATCAACAAGACGAGGCAATTACATTCCGTGATTTTAAAAAACTGAACTATAATCTTCTTAATAGCCTTACTGATAATGTCGAATGGGATTCTATATATCAGTTAAATTCTGTGGATGACCAAACAGCATTTTTGCAGCATTATATTAGCTTAATATATAGTCAATGTGTTCCTGAAAAAACCATTACCATAAAAAATCAGCAACCCCCATGGTTTAATGAACTGCTACGTGCACTAATCGATGAAAGAAATATTGCATACAAACGATGGAAACGATACAGAACAACACAACTGCATGAGCGCTTTAAGTGTGCCAGGCGAAATGTTGGGAAAAGCATAAACGAGGCCAAAACGCTATTCTTTCGGAAAAAATTTCTGAATGCTGTTAACAGCAGATCTAAATGGAAGGAAATTCGTAAAATTGGCATAGGAGCGAAAACAAACACCAACTTTCCGCCCAATCTAAACATCAATGAACTGAATGAGCATTTTGTATCTGTTTGCTCTATATGTCCCCATGAAAATATATATGAAAATATGAACACTGTACAAGTGGAAAATCCATTTTCCTTTTGCTGTGTAGACCAAACTGACGTTTTGAACAGCATACTCTCAATAAAATCTGATGCAACTGGAACTGACGGAATAAATCCAAGATTTATCAAAATTATCATGCCAAAATTGCTGCCATATGTAACATATATTTTCAATACTGTTCTGACCAAGTCCACCTTTCCGCATGAATGGAAGCTCGCTAAAATCATACCGACTAGAAAATCGAATAATGAATACCGCCCCATTGCAATCTTACCGTTCTTATCCAAAGCGCTAGAATGCATAATGGCGAATCAAATCGAACAATTCCTGTGCACTCAAAATCTATTATCAGAATGGCAATCTGGTTTTAGAAAAAAGAGAAGTTGCACATCTGTCTTAATAGACGTTGTTGAAAATATTAGACAAAATATGGACAACAAGATGGTATCTTTTCTCCTTCTATTGGATCACAGTAAAGCATTTGATACTGTAAACCATCAAATTCTTGTAGTCAAGCTCTCAAAACTATTTAATTTTTCCCGAACTGCCTGTCAACTGATATCATCGTACCTGTCTCAAAGATCTCAGTCCGTATATTGTAATGATATCTGGTCAAATACGCTTCATGTTCCAAATGGTGTGCCCCAAGGCTCAATCCTGGGTCCATTGTTATTCACCATGTACATTAATGATCTGCCCGATGTACCTTTAACATGTAAGATACGAATGTATGGTGATGACGTTCAACTGTATACCTGCACGAAACTGAATGACTTTCAAACATGTATTTCTAATGTAAATAATGATTTGAATTTAATATATTGTTGGGCTGTTAATAATGCCTTACGTTTAAATCCTACCAAATCTAAGCTGATCATCATACACAAAAGAAGTGTAACAATCCCTGACCAAGTTGAAGTAAAGATTGAGAACACGATTGTAAACCGTGTTCAAGCAGCAACAAACTTGGGTTTAACATTCAACTCTACCTTAACTTGGACGAATCATATAAATGCAGCTGTGGGAAAAGTTCGTGGTATGCTGCGGAATATGTGGGCAGCTCGTCTGTCAACTCCTTTCGAAATTCGTATGCTACTTGCCAAATCTTACTTAATCCCAACTCTTCTATATAATTGTGAATTATTTGCAAGTTGCAGTGCTGATGACAATAGGAAAATCAAAGTTGCCTACAATGATATTGCACGATATGTATACAACAGACCACGGTATGACCACATATCACAATTTGCTTATCAGATTTTTGATCTTTCAGTTGAAAATTTACTAAATGTTAAATGCTTGCAATTACTACATAAGGTTATTTATAACAAAGAACCTGAATATCTTTACAAACACCTACAATTTGCTAGATCAAATCGAGGGCGCAAACTGATTCAACCTAGATTTGAATCTCAAATCACTGAAAGGCAATTTATTGTAAACAGTACTCGTCTCTGGAACACCCTCCCATCATATATACAACTCATAAGCAATGCTATTGAATTCAAAAAGGAGCTACATGATTATTATAAGTAGAAATTGTATGTAGTCTAGTAGTATAAGTTATAATTAAATTATTTATTTATTTTTTTATAAGTTATAGTTTATAATGGAATTAATTGATGAAACTGCACTGTTGTGAACCAGCACAGTAAAATATAAGATATAATCTTGTTGTGCTTGGTGTTAAATAAATGAAATGAAATGAAATGAAAAAATGATTACTCCTATAATGCTGACGTTTATTGATTCAATTATTGTCGTGATTATTCACTGTCACGGCAGGTGTTCGATTATGGCGAACAATTGTTCTTCGATTATTGATTTGGTTTTGACTTCTTACCACTACCGTGCTGACAAATTCTCTTTCGAGAACTGTGCAGTCAACATAGGAAAATATGAAAGTCATTCGTTTTGCAAACAATGGACATGGTAAAATGTTGTCATCATAACTTTATAAGCTATTCAGCCATGGAATTCAGAATGCTTTTGAAGGAATTTCATGTCCTTAGACTAAACAAGAAGAAGAGAGCACCTAAATGCTCTTGGCAAGTATGTATACAATTATTTTTATCTTGATGTTGCTAGCAATAAAAGATGTTATGCCTCACTTTCGTGCATACTTCCCTTATGCCTACTCTGAATGTAAACATAAGGAGACCAGTGGCTCAATTCAATGAAAGAAATATTTTCATTTTCATATGAAAAAATGCTGACAAAATGTCTTTATACCCTACACCACTGTGCTACAGGGTATTATAAATTTGAGCATTTCTTTGCAACGCTAAGAAGGAGAAGAGCTAGACCTGTCGTTAAGTATACCGATCGGCTTAGAATCACTTCCTGATGTGATTTAGCTATTAGCCGTCCGTCTGTCTGTCCATGTATTCTTGTAATCAAGGTACAGGTCGCATTTGTTGTCCAATCGTCACTGCTCAAGCACAAACGCTATTGATTTTGGTAATAAGAGGTTCAGATTTAGATAAAAACTCCCATGTATATCCTTCCGATATGCCCTTTTAAGGCTGTAGAAGCCACCATGTTTGTCCGATGTTTTCAAAATTTGGTATGAAGTGCTTTTTTGATGTCCCAATATGTGTGCAAGATCTCATTAAAATCTGTTCATATTTATAAGTAGCTCCCATATCTTTCATCCGAAGAGGCTTTTTAAGTCTTGGGTTAGGTTGAAAAGAGAGTGCAGATATTAATCAGCCCCATGTCACTATGGATTTACACCTAAGCCAGTCATCGGCTTATTGTGCGCTCTAAAATCTATAAAGTAACCTCTAACAAGTAAAAGCGTGTAAAGTTCGGCTGGGTCGAATCTTATATACCCTCCACCTTGAATCGCATTTGCCGAGTTCTTTTCCCGGCATCTGTTCTAAGGCAAAAAAGAATATAAAATGCTATTAGAGCGATATCAAGATATGGTCCGGTTTGGACCACAATTAAATTATATGTTGGACACCTGTGTAAAATGTCAGCCAATTCGAATAAGAATTGCGCCTGTTGGGGGCTCAAAAAGTAAAAAAAGAGAGATCGGTTTATATGGGAGCTGTATCAGGCTATATACCGATTCAGACCATAATAAGCACGTATGTTGATGGTCATGAGAGGATCTGTCGCACAAAATTTCACGCAAATCGGATAATAATTGCGCCCTCTAGAGGCTCAAGAAGTCAAGATCCCAGATCGGATTATATGACAGCTATATCAGATTATTGACCTTTTTGAACCATAATTTGCATAGTTGTGCAAATTTTCAGCCACGTTGTGCAAATTTTCAGCCAAATCGTATAGTAATTGCGCCCTCTAGAGGCTCAAGAAGTCAAGATCCCAGATCGGATTAGGTGGCAGCTATATCAGGTTATGACCCGATTTGAACCTTATTTGAAACGGTTGTTGGAAGTAAGAATAAAATACGTCATGCAAAATTTCAGCCATATCGGATAGGAATTGCGCCCTCTAGAGGCTCAAGAAGTCAAGACCCTAGATCGGTTTATATAGCAGCTATATCAGATTATGGACCGATTCAAACCCTACTTGGCGCAGATGTTGGATATTATAACGAAACACGTCGTGCAAAATTTAATTCCAATCGGATAAGAATTGCGCCCTCTAGTGGCTAAAGAAGTCAAGACCCAAATCGGTTTATATGGCAGCTATATCAGGTTATAAACCGATTTGATCCATGTTTGGAACAGTTGTTGGAAGTCATAACAAAATACGTCGTGCGAAATTTCAGCCAAATCGGATATGAATTGCGCTCTCTAGAGGCTCAAGAATTTATTGGAATTCATTACGGAACACGTCTTGCAAAATTTCAGCCAAATCGAATAGGAATTGCGGCCTCTAGTGGTTCAAGAAATTAAGTCTCCAGATCGGTTAATGAGACAGCTATATCAGGTTATGGATTGATTTAAACCATACTTCTCACAGCTATTGGAAATCATAACGAAACACGCCATGCGAAATTTTAGCCAAATCGGTTAAGAATTTCGCCCTCTAGTGGCTCAAGGAGTCAAGATCCAAGATCGGTATATATGGCAGCTATATCCATCTATGGAACGTTATGGCTCATTTACAATCCCAACTGACGTACACTAATAGGAAATATTTGTGCGAAATTGCAAGTGCCTAGCTTTACTCCTTCGAACGTTAGCGTTCTTTCGACAGACAGACGGACGGACGGACGCTCATGGCTTGATCGACTTAAAATTTCAAGACGATCAAGAATATATATACTTTATTTGGTCTTAGACGAATATTTTGAGGAGTACAAACAGAATGACAAAATTAGTGTAACCCCATCCTATGGTGGAGGGTATTAAAATTAACCCGTCTGAACCACTCACAGTTCAAACTGACCTACATCAATTAAAAGTATTTGAGCAGAATTCCAAGTGGCTTTAAAGTTAACATGCTTTCGACGGATGGACGAATAAACAGAAAGGTTGGAAAGGCAATGTTAATGTAACCCCATACATCCTATTACAGAGGGTATAAAAATTAAGAAATATTTAGAATTCTCCGAAAATCTTTTATGATGAATGAGACCTATTTTTATACCCTCCACCATAGGATAGGGGTATACTAATTTCGTCATTCTGTTTGTAATGCCTTGAAATATGCATCTGAGACCCCATAAAGTATATATATTCTTGATCGTCACGTCATTTTAATTCGATCTAGCCATGTCCGTGCGTTCGTCCGTCCATCCGTTTGTCTGTCGAAAGCACGCTAATTTTCGAAGGAGTAAAGCTAGCCACTTGAAATTTTGCACAAATACTTGTTATTAGTGTAGGTCAGTTGGGATTGTAAATGGGCCACATCGGTCCATGTTTTGATATAGCTGCCATATAAAATGATCTGGGATCTTGACCTCTAAAGCCTCAAGAGGGCGCAATTCTCATCCGATTTGGAAGAAATTTTGTACAATGGTTTCTCTCATGGCCTTCAAGATACGTGTCTTATATGGTATGAATCGATCAATAGCTTGATACAGCTCCCATATAAACCGATCGCCCAATTTTGCTTCTTGAGCCCCTACAATGCGCATCTGAATGAACTGAAATATTAAACAATAGCATTTTCTCATTCAATATTCTTTGTTTGACTAAAAAGAGAAATCGACAAATGCGATTCATGGTGGAGGGTATAAAAGACTCGGCCCGGCCGAACTTAGCACGCTCTTACTTGTTAAAGCTGATTATGCATTTTTCTTTATTAAATTTCTTACCTTCCTTTATAATTGAGGGGTGCATGCATGCATGGGTGCATTATTGAATTAAATGTACATGGGTGCGAATGATTAATGTTCGACTGTTATTCCCACATATAACATACATCATACGTCACCATGGTCAATCGTTGGGGTGGGTATAAACAACACCGAAGGATGGTGGCTTAGGCCCATGAAAGGCACATTTATTATCCGATTTTACTGAAATTTGGGACAGTGAGTTGTGTTAGGCCCTTCGACATCCTTCGTCAATTTGACCCAAATCGGTCTAGATTTGGATTTAGCTGCCTTTGTTTTACCCTAATAGTAATCCAAAAATAAAACACTGATCTTCAAATGTGGGGTCGAATACCTGGACCGAAGGATGATGGCAAAAGACAAACAGATGGACGCACAAGCGAACTGGTATGGCTTGGATTTAGTCTACGAATTGTACGTCGATGATGAATAGAAATGACAAAATTGATATGAATTATGGGTTATGTAGTTATGAGTCATAAGTTGTTATTTCTGAAACCAAAAGCTTTTGTTTTTATACCAAACGTTGGGGGTATACTAATCATTTTGCATGAAACACATCTAAATATTAATCTGCGAACTTATAAAATCTATATTCTTGATCATAAGGACATTCTGAGATGGACTAGCCATCTCCTTCTGTCCGTCCTACAATCCTCTGTAGCTCGTTGGGGGAATGAAAATGAGTCATGTCGTTTAAGATTTGGATATAGTTGCCATATAAACCGATCTACCAATATGATTTCCAGAGCCCTAAGACTGCAAAATTCTTATCAAATTTTTCTGAAACTTTGCACAATGGCTTCTACTATGACCTTTAATAGATATGCCAAGTGTGATCTGAATCGGTCCATAACCTGATATAGCCCTCATATTAACCAATCTAACTATTGTACTTCTTAAGCCCCTAGAGAGCTAGATTTGGCTGAAATTTGGCACATAAACTTCTACTATGACCTCCAACATCATGCTATGTATTGTCTGAATCCATCCATAAAGTGATATGGCTCTCACACAAATCTTTCTCTTTATTTAATTTCCTGAGCACCTACTGTAAGCGATTCTTATCCACTTATTGTGTAACCTCGCATTACTTGTCTTTTATCAAGTACTTGGTGTTCATTTGACATTGGTACCGTGTGTTGTATGAGTAATGGAATGTGGGTAAACAGCAACGACCATCACTCATACGATCCCATGAACCAAACATCTTTACATTAGCTCATGATGCACTTAAGCTGCCTTTAGACGATCAGACTTGTCTTATGTATGTCGAATACAAATAGAGCGAGCTCTTATCGGCATATAATCTCATATGCATTGTATTTTTTTTTTACATGTATCTGCATGCAAAATTCAAAATTCATTTGCCATATTAAATTTTTCGTATTTATCAGACAATGTGTACAACATTCAGGGTTGCTGTTTTTGAAATTACATATAACACGTATTATCGTCTAAGGCAGCTTTATAAGGTGAGGCCATGCGAGCAGCTGATTACAATTTTCTATATTATAGCCTCCACCTTAGGATGGGGTATACTAATTTTGTCATTCTGTTTGTAACACCTCGAAAGTTTCGTCTTAGACCCCATAAAGTTTATATATTCTTGATCGTCATGACATTTTATGTCAATATAGCCATGTCCGTCCGTCAAAAACACGCTAACTTTCGAAGGAGTCAAGATAGCCGCTTGAAATTTTGCACAAATACTTCCTATTAGCGTAGGTCGGTTGGGATTGCAAATGGGCCATATCGGTCCATGGTTTGATATAGCTGCCATATAAACCCGTCTAGGGTCTTGACTTCTTGAGCCTCTAGAGAGCACAATTCTCATTCGATTTGGCTGAAAATTTGCACGATATGTTTTGCTATGATATCCAACAACTATGCCAAGTATGGTTCAAATCGGTCCACAACCTGATGTAGCTGCCGTATACACCGATCTTTGGTCTTGAATTCTTGAGTCTCTAGAGTACGCAATTCTTATCCGATTGGGATGAAATTTTGCACGACATGTTTTGTTATGATATCCAACAACTGTGCCAAGTATGGTTCAAATCGGTTCATAACCTGATATAGCTGTCATATAAACCGATCTTGGGTCTTGACTTCTTGAGTCTCTAGAGGGCGCAGTTCTTATCCGAGTTGAATGAATTTTTGCACGAAGTATTTTGTTATGATATCCAACAACTGCGCCAAGTATGGTTCAAATCGGTTCATAACCTGATATAGCTGTCATATATGAACAGATCTTGGGACTTGACTTCTTGAGCTTCTAAAGTGCGCAATTCTTATCCGATTGGAATGGAATTTTGCACGACGTGTTTTGTTATGATATCAAACAACTGTGCCAAGTATGGTTCAAATCGGTCCATAATCTGATATAGATGTCATATAAACCGATCTTGGGTCTTGACTTCTTGAGTTTCTAGAGGGCGCAATTCCTATCCGATATGGCTGAAATTTTGCATGACGTATTTTATTCTTACTTTCAACAACTGTGCCAAGTATGGTTCAAATAGGTTCATAACCTGATATAGCTGCCATATAAACCTATCTGGGATCTTAATTTCTTGAGCCTCTAGAGGTCGCAATTATTATCCGATTTGCCTGAAATTTTGTACGACGGATCCTCTCATGACCATCAACATACGTGTTTATTATGATCTGAATTGGTCCATAGTCTGATACAGCTCCCATATAAATCGATGTCTCTATTTTACTTCTTGAGCCCCCAAAGGGCTCAATTCTTATTCGAATTGGCTGACATTTTACACAGGTCTCCAACATATAATTTAATTGTGGTCCAAACCGGACCATATCTTGATCTCGCTCTAATAGCAGACCAAATCTATTCTTTTATCCTTTTTTTTTTTTGCCTAAGAAGAGATGCCGGGAAAAGAACTCGACAAATGCGATCCATGGTGGAGGGTTTATTACATTCGGCCCGGCCGAACATAGCACGCTTTTACTTGTTATATAATAGATAAGATAAGATGATTTTTAATATCATAGAATTGTTTTTTTTTGTATGTAAAAGTTCCTCTATCTAATTGATATCCATGGAAAATCGAACACAACACATTAGCTTGTGCGTACTATGTTTTTGACGTATCTATCTCCTGCCTTTATAGAGCATTTGCTTTAAGGACATCTATGAATTATAAATGTATGAACTTATTTGGCGTAGGCATGTTTTGAGCAAATAGGTGTTAAAGTATACCTCCCATTTAGTGTATTTAGCTGTAGCGAATTGCTCCAATTTTGTTGGTACTTAGAACTGTTTCAAATGTTTTTATTTCCATGTCCTGCCATGAATATTTAATGTCAAGGGGCATGCGTAGACGCGTTGCGTATATTGTTATGTATGCTACATTTGGTAACAAACTTTGTGGTTAACCCTCAATATATTCTTCTTAATTGCGACTTTTACCCAAAAATGGGACAGTCAATATATTTAAGGCATTTGTATATTCCCCACTAAGTTATCCTTGTCTTTGGCACTGTCAGTGTGACTGTCAAAAGTGTCATACCATAATACCAAGGAAGCAGAATACCCATTGTGTCACTGGGGCTTATATTATTACGGGGTAATCACTACTGTCATGTGTATGATTACATGCTTATGGGATATTCCATAGATGGAGAAATCCATCCAAAATGTAATAAATAGTTGGATAGGGGGAATATAAGGCTTTTCATTGAATTAAAGCTTAAATGTCTATGGTTGGTCTGTCTATCTTGCATAAAATGCCAAAGCTACAAACAAACGTTGTGCCATTAAGAGGATTGCTAACACGAGTATTAGGAAAACATTTTGAAAGCTGCTTTGTAGCCATGGACACGCAACAATATCGCTTGTAAATCATGGACATAACAACAAGACTCGGCACCGCTACATAAAGCAAGTGTCACCCCATAAAGGATAAACAAGACATAGCGTGCTAAGTTCGGCGGGGCCGAATCTTATATACCCTCCACCATGGATCGCATTTGTTGAGCTCTTGCCACGGAATCTCTTTTTAGGCAAACAAAGTAGAACAGAACTGCTATGTAATTGGAAAAATATCAAATTATGGATCATTTCGGACCATAATTGAACTGAATATTGTAGACCATATTAGAAGTCATTGTGTAAAATTTCAGCCAAATCTAGTTAGAATTACGCACTTTAGGGGCTGAATTAGTAAAATAGAGAGATCGGTTTATAGGGGAGCTGCATAAGGCTATAAACCGATTCATGACATATCCGACGCGTATGCTAAAGCTCATGAGAGAAGCCGTTGTACAAAATTTCAGCCAAATCGGATAATATTTGCGCCCTCTAGAGGCTCAAGAAGTCAAGATCCCAGATCGGTTTATATGACAGCTATATCAGGTTATGTAACGATTTGCGCCATACTAAGCACAGTAATTGGAAGCCATAACAAAACACCTCATGCAAAATTTCAGCCAAATCGGATAGGAATTGCCCCCTATAGAGGCTCAAGAAGTCAAGACCCCCGATCGGTTTATATGGCAGCTATATCAGGTGTAGACCGATTTCAACCATACTCAACACAGTTGTTGGAAGTCATAACAAAACACCTCATGCAAAATTTCAGCCAAATCTTATAGGAACTGCTCCCTGTAGAGGCTCAAGAAGTCAAGACCCCCGATCGGTTTATATGGCAGCTATATCAGGTTGTGGAACGATTTCAACCATACTCAACACAGTTGTTGGAAGTAATAACAAAACACGTTGTGGAAAATTTCATTCCAATCGGTTAAGAATTGCGCACTATAGAGGCTTAAGAAGTCAAAACCCCAGATCGGTTTATATGGCAGCTATATCAGGTTATGGAACGATTTGAACCATACTTGGCACAGTTGTTGGATACCATAACAAAACACGTTGTTCAAAGTTTCATTCCAATCGTATAAGAATTGCGCACTCTAGAGGCTCAAGAAGTCAAGACCCAACATCGGTTTATATGGCAACAACATCAAAACATGGACCCGATATAGCCCATTTACAATCCCAACCCAACTAATAACAAATATATGTGCACAGTTTCAAGCGGTTGGCTGAAATTTGGGACAGTGAGTTGTGGTGGGCTCGTCGACATTCTACTTTCATTTGACCCAGATAGGTCCAGATTTAGATATAGATGCCATATAGACCCGTCTCTCGATTTAAGGTCTTGGGCCCATAAAAGGCGCATTTATTGTCCGATTTTGCTGAAATTTGAGACAGTGAGTTGCGTTATGCCCGTCGACATCCTTTGTTAATTTGGCTCAGATCGGTTCAGATTTGGATATAGCTGCCATATAGACCGGTCTCTCGATTTAAGGTCTTGGGCCAATAAAAGGCGCATTTATTGTCTGATTTTGCCAAAATTTGATACAGTGAGTTGCGTTATGCCCTTCGATATCCTTTGTTAATTTGGCTCAGATCGGTTCAGATTTGGATATAGCTGCCATATAGACCGATCTCTCGATTTAGGGTCTTGGGGTCATAAAAGGTGCATTTATTGTCCGATTTTGCTGAAATTTGGGGATAGTGAGTTGTGTTAGGCCCTTCGACTTCCCTCTTGAATTTGGCTCAGATCGGTTCAGATTTGAATATAGCTGCCATATAGACCGGTCTCTCGATTTAAGGTCTTGGGTCCATTAAAGGCGCATTTATTGTCTGATTTTGCCAAAATTTGATACAATGAATTGCATTATGCTCTTCGACATCCTTTGTTCAATTTGGCTCAGATCGGTTCAGATTTGGATATAGCTGCCATATAGACCGGTCTCTCGATTTAAGGTCTTGGGCCCATAAAAGGCGCATTTATTGTGCGATTTCGCCGAAATTTGGGACAGTGAGTTGCATTAGGCTCTTTAACAATTTTCTGCAATTTGGCCCAGATCGGTTCGGATTTGGATATAGCTGCCATATAGACCGGTCTCTCGATTTAAGGTCTTGGGCCCATAAAAGGTGCATGTATTGTCCGATTTCGCCGAAATTTGGGACAGTGCGTTGTGTTAGGCCCTTCGACATCCCTTTTTGATTTGCCCCACATCAGTTCAGATTTGGATATAGCTGCCATATAGACCGATATCTCGATTTTAAGTCTTGGCCCCATAAAAAGCACATTTATTATCCGATTTCGCTGAAATTTGGCATAGTGACTTATGTTAGACTTTTCCACATCCGTTTCGTATATGGTTCAGATCGGTCTATATTTGGATATGGCTTCGAAAAAGACCAATATTTTGTTCTACAAAATTGAACAATGACTTGTACTTATTAGACCTCTCAATATCCATGTCGAATTTGGTGCAAACTGGACCATATCTCTATAAAGCTCCTATGGGGGGCATAAATTATGCATTTTTCACCGGATTATGACGAAATGAAGTTTACATATACACCCGAGATGGTGGGTATCCAAAGTTCGGCCCGGCTGAACTTAACGCCTTTTTACTTCTTGTCATTTGAATCAACTAAAACTATTTTTCCCCCAAAAAAAAACTGTGGTTGTTTAAATGGTAACACTACGTGTCAGCTATCCTGTAGATAGTCGTAGACCTTGCTCATTCAAACCGCCTCATCTATGTATGTTATCCAGGAGGAACTTGTGACCGTAGCTGTTCTTCTTTAGCATGCTGTTTTCCCTCAGTATATGTCCCACCTTGATAGCACAATTCTGAATATACACTCCAATAGATGGCATAGCCAGCATCGCTTTCAAACCTGCATGGCAGTCAGGTGATTTTTAAGCTATTGTGATTCTAACATAGGTCAGTCTATGCAGCTTTTTTCTCTGCCAAGAGTGCTCCTTGCCGCAGCCTTCCACCATACAAGAAGTTTGAGAATTGTTTCCTAATGGAATGTTTTAAGGGCAAATTTGGTTTTTCATATGAATATGAAACCACGCCGTGATTGATACGTCGTGGTTGACTTTTTCTCTGGCTGCATTGTTAATGCCCCATATGCGAAGACACCATTTGCGCTTAACGCTCAGTGATGTTACTTTGGCCCCAACTGTTGCCGTTCGCATAGAGAAAGCTTCCTAAATATTGAGAAACGCTGTACAAGCACACCGTTTATTTTGGCAAATTTTGGGCATGTCATTACCAGCAGGGCCAACGATCTTGTGATTTAAACTTAAAATAACATGGAAAAGAAAAACCGCACAACAAGAAACCATCAACATGAAGCGTATTCAGTTTTCTTTGTTTTTTCGAGGAAAAAATATCTCAATTTTTGGAAAAGACACAAATTAAGGTGGTTATGTTGAGTGGTGAATGTCTTGGAAGAAAAAACCGCATTACAAACGTCAACGAGTAACTGGTAAATTTTATTGGCTTGCCTTCCGCCACCATATGGCCTATGTATGGGTAAGTATGTCAGTATATGGCAACATATGATAAATGTTTTACGGCTAATTAAATTCACCTGAATTATCCAGAGGTTATTTTTGCGAAACTATGGATTTAAATTTAAAGCAGAATCTTCAAGAATCTTGAATGTTCGTTTGTATGTGGGACGAACAAGTTTCGGCACTCCCATAGTGGCTTTAAGTTCTGTACATGTACCGAGCATAACATCCTTGTACAAGAATTTCCTTTCTCATACATTGAGACGTGGGTTTTTCTTAAGCACACATGCACACATGATACACATTAATGAAATATTTGAATGAAACAACGAATAATGAACGAAAGTAGAATTCCTTGAAAAGACTTTGACTGTGTACTTACAACAGTCTTTAAAAGTGAAGATATTGAGCTGAAACCATGCACAGATTCTTTTTTTGTTCATAGGCAATTCAAAGTTGGAAGATGGGCTATATCGGATTACATCTTGATATAACCCCCATATGCATAGGTCGATTTGCCGATTTAAAATTTTAGGCTCATTTATTATCCGATTTCATTGAAATTTTCAACAGAGATGTTCATTGGAGCTTAGATCGGTCTAGATTTCGATATAGCTGCCATATAGACCGATCTCTCGATTTAATGTCTTGGGCCAATGAACGGCGCATATATTGTCTGATTTCGTTGAAATTTGGCACAGTAAGTTATGTTAGACTCCTCGACATCCTTGTTTGATTTGGCTCAGATCGATCCAGATTTGGATATAGCTGCCATATATACCGATCTTTCGATTTTAGGTCTTGTGCCCGAAAACAGTGGAGCGGAAATTAGCATGTCCGCCTATGACGCTGAACGCCTAGGTTCGAATCCTGGCGAGACCAGAAAAAATTTTCAACAGTGGTTTTCCCCTCCTAATGCTGGCAACATTTGTGAGGTACTATGCCATGTAAAACTTCTCTCCAAAGAGGTGTCGCACTGCGCCACGCCATTCGGACTCGGCTATAAAAAGGAGGCCCCTCATCATTGAGCTTAAAACTTGAATCGGACTACACTCATTGATAAGTGAGAAGTTTGCCCTTGTTCCTTAGTGGAATGTTCATGGGCAAAATTTGCATTTGCCCATAAACAGCGCTTTTATTGTCAGATTTTGCTGAAATTTGGTATATAGTTATGTTTGGGCTCCTCGATATCCTTGACTAATATGGCCCTAATCGATCCTGATTTGGATGTAGCTGCCATATATACCTATCTCCCAATATAAGGTTTTAAGCGCAAAAAAGGGGAATTTATTAACCGATGTTCCTAAAATTAGGCGCAATCCCTCGACATACCACTTCAATACGGCCCAGATCGGTCCAGATTTAGTTACACCCGCCATATATACCCAGGTCCCTATTTTAGTTCTTCGACCCGTAATAGGCGCATTTATTGTCCGATTTTGCTAGAATGTGGGATAGTGGGTTGTGTAAGGCCACTCGATATGCCAGCTCGATACTACCCAGATCGGTCTAGATTTCTATGTAGCTGACATGTATACCGATCTTTCGATTAAAAGTTTTAGGCACAAACAAGTAAAAGTGTGTTAAGTTCGGCCGGGCCGAATCTTATATACCCTCCACCATGTATCGCATTTGTCGAGTTCTTTCCCGGTATCTCTTTTAAGGTAAACAAAGGAAAAAAGAAAGAATTGCTTCTCGAAGAAGAATTGGGCCTTTTAGGGGCTCAAGAAGTAAAAAAGGCGAGATCGGTTTATAGGGGAGCTGTATCAGGCTAAAGACCGATTCAGACCATAATTGACACGTATGTTGAAGGTCATGGAAGAAGCCGTTGTACAAAATTTTAGCCAAATCGAACAATAATTAGTCCGTTTTGAGGCTCAAGAAGTCAAGACCCTAGATCGGTTTATATGGCAGCTATGTCAGGTTATAGACCGATTTGAACCATATTTGTCACAGTTGTTGGAAATAATAACAAAACGTCTCGTGCAAAATTTCAGACAAATCGAACAATAATTAGGCCCTCTTGAGGCTCAAGAAGTCAAGATCCCAGATCGGTTTATATGACAGCTATATCAGGTTACTGAACGATTTGAACTATAATTGGCGCAGTTGCTGGAAATAATAACAAAATACATCACGCAAAATTTCAGCCAAATCGAATAAGAATTGCGCCCCCTAGAGGCTCAAGAAATCAATACCCAGATCGTTTTATATCGGATAGGAATTGCGCCCTCTATTGGCTAAAGGAGTCAAGATCCATGATCGGTTTATATGACAGCTATACCAGACTGTGAACCGATTTCAACCATACTTAGCACAGTTGTTGAAAATGATATCAAAATACCACATGCAATTTTAGTTAAATCGGACGAAAATTGCGCCCTCTAGAGGCTCAAGAAGTCAAGACCCTAGATCGGATTATATGGTAGCTATATCAGGTTATAGACCGATTTGAACCATAATTGGCACAGTTGTTGGAAATCGTAACAAAACATCTTATGCAAAATTTTAGTCAAATCGGATAAGAATTGCGCCCTCTAGAGGCTCAAGAAGTCCAGATCCAAGATCGATTTATATGGCAGCTATATCAAAACATGGACCGATATGGCCCATTTACAATTCCAACTGACCTACGCTAATTAGAAGTATTTGTGCCAAATTTCAATCGGCTAACTTTACTCCTTCGAAAGTTAGCGTGCTTTCGACAGACAGACGGACGGACATGGCTAGTTCGACTTAAAATGTCATGACTTTATGGGGTCTTAGACGGATATTTCGAGGAGTTACAAACAGTATGACGAAATTAGTATACCCCCATCCTATGGTGGAGGGTTCAATAAAAATGAGTTCAATTTAGATATTCACACCCTTGATCGGCTTTTAATGACTTTAAATTTTATTGCACTTATTTGATGTGAACAACCAATTTGTTGGGCGACCTCTTGCAGACTCCATAGTTGTGAGCGTTGACCAATCGTTTAGCCAAACCAACCTGCCGCTTAGTCATGTGATTTGCCTCTCTGCCACCTCATGTTATCATCTGCAAAGCAAGAATGATTAAGAATTCTAACTTACCAAGAATATGGAAGTGCATAAACAATTATCACTTTGGCTGACATTAAAGAGGCGCCTTCTTCAGAGTGTCCTTAAGATAACCACAAATTATCTGCATTAGCTTACGCCATGAAATGTAAAGCAAATGCACAACGACACATCCTAAGGCACGGAGCGGAAAAGATAAACAGTTACAGTTTTATTTAGGTATACGCACGTCACCGTTTACACAGGTGTGCATACATACAGATGTTCGTAAGTAAAATGCTTACATCTGAATATTTCATAAGATAAATATTTACTCTCTGGCCGAAAATGTCATCACCACGCAAGCATGGATGCAACTTTGCCGGAGCTTATGGCGCCCCCCGTTGGAACCATCCCGTCCCAACAACAAATCTCAGGAGACCTCCCAAAAGTACGTTCGCAAGATCTCAGAAGAACCGGCTCCCCAAAAAGGAGAGCCTGAGGCCCTCCAGACCTGGACATTACCATAACAAGCGCTCGATTGTCTTCTGCTCAGCCTCATCAAGGCAGCTCGTGCAGAAGTCATTGTGCGGTATTCCCACGCACGCCCCCCATGCGACTAATAGCACCGGCTATGAAATGGCTGTTCTTAAAGCCATGAGCGCAATTAGTTTACGTCATCTCAAAGAGAATGATAAACAAGAAGACAAGGTATGCGCCATATTCAAAGGATTCCATGGCAAGTACCGTTGCCTCTTCAAAATTCTTAACAATCCAATGCAATTCGGGGAACTAGGGGATGTTGGATACCAAATAAATGTTCTAAATGGCCCTTGAGATGAAATGGGTTGCCCCCAGTAGGTGAGTTTTCTGGGAGGTCAGTTCGGCCCATTGTGATGCCCTAGAAAGAAAGCCAAGAGAAAGAAGATGTCAGACCGCAGGTCTTATCCAGAGTTTATACAAGAATTAAAAGAAACAGGATGAATAGATAACCAGAGTGGGGGGGAGGGGGGGGGGGGGGGGGGGGGGGTGAAAATGTCATCACCACGCAAGCATGGATGCAACTTTGCCGGAGCTTATGGCGCCCCCCGTTGGAACCATCCCGTCCCAACAACAAATCTCAGGAGACCTCCCAAAAGTACGTTCGCAAGATCTCAGAAGAACCGGCTCCCCAAAAAGGAGAGCCTGAGGCCCTCCAGACCTGGACATTACCATAACAAGCGCTCGATTGTCTTCTGCTCAGCCTCATCAAGGCAGCTCGTGCAGAAGTCATTGTGCGGTATTCCCACGCACGCCCCCCATGCGACTAATAGCACCGGCTATGACATAACAAGCGCTCGATAGTCTTCTGCTCAGCCTCATCAAGGCAACTCCTGCAGAAGTCATTGTGCGGTATTTCCATGCACACCGCCATGCGACTTATGGCACCGGCTATGACATAACAAGTGCTCGATAGTCGCTTGCTCATCCTCATCAAGGCAACTCGTGCAGAAGTCATTGTGCGGTATTCCCATGCACGCCCGCCATGCGACTAATGGCACCGGCTATGACCCCCGTTAAGGTACTCATCGACCTCTTATGGAACACCAGTAACTTCTTCGTCCTCTGCCGGCTGATGAAAGGCCATAGCACCCTAGCAATGCGGCAACCAACCGCTGAGTCCCATCTTGCCACAGACGCCACTCTGGCCATCACTTCCACTGTGTTCAGTAGGTCGACAAATAGCACGTAAGCAAGACCGTTGACTGGTTCACCCTCAGCAAACACACCCCTCCTGGCGCATTAATTTACCCCCTCATGCCCGGGAATCCAAAACAGCGTCACATAGTTGACTCTGAGCCTATCAAGGGATTCTAAACAATCCGGCTCGCATCTCGAACTCACCGTCCTCGATCCTAAGTTCTGAGTTCTGAGGACGGTAAATCCCTTACCAGAATTTCTCTTGCGGCTACTGTTTTGGTACAGACCTCTGCCTGAATGATCGTGCACTCGTCCGGCAGTCTCCGAGATATACCGATATTTAGTGTGTCGGAGAAGACCCTCAGTCCAGTCCCTGACTTCATCTTGGAGTCATCAGTGAACATCGAAGTCTCCCCTCATGCCCGGGAACCCAAGTCAGCGTCACGTCATTGACTCTGAGCCTATCCAGGGACTCTAAACAATCCGGCTCGCATTTCGAACTCCCCGTCCTAAGTTCTGAGAGCGGTAAATCTCTTACCAAAATTTCTCATGCGGCTACTGTTTTGGTACAGACCTCTGCCTGAATGACCGCACACATGGCCGGCAGTCTCGGAGATGTACCGATGTACTGAGTGCGTCGGAGTAGACCCTAATCCAGTCCCTAACTTCATCTTGGAGTCATCAGTAAACATCGAGGTCTCATCCTCCTCAAACACAGCATTCGCCCTTCATTCATCCCTACCAGGAAAACGAATCCGGACAGGTAGTCGGAGATCCTCCTCAGTCTGACCTTCGCATCCATAATTGAACTGTGGCCACAAGAGTCCTCCTTCATCATGCCGTGCTCCCTCAGCATAAACCTGACCTTTGCGGCGCCGTTGCGAATGCATATCCAAATTTGCATTTATCAAGGAATTCGAGAAGGTCCAGAGACAGATCCGCACCGCAGGCAGAATCGGATCTCTGTGGCCCTGTGATTCCGACACAGGTCTGCCTGTGGACCTTCTCGAATTCCTTGGTAAATGCAAATTTGCCCATGAAATTTCCATTAAGGAATTGGGGCAAACTTCTCACAAATCAATGAGTGCTGTCCGATTCAATTTTAAGCTCAATAATAAGGGACCTCCTTTTTGTAGCCGAGTCCGAACGGCATGCCGCAGAGCGACACCTCTTTGGGAAGAAGTTTTTACATGGCAAAGTACCTCACAAATGTCGCCAGCATTTGGAGGGGATAAACACCGCTGACAATTTTTCTGATATTCCTGCCAGGAATTGAACACAGGCGTTCAGCGTCATAGGCGGACATGGTTACCTCTGCGCTGCGGTGGCCTCCTTGGTACGAGTCGTCTTTTCCACAGCCCTCCACCTTAACAGTGCTAGAAAGGTCAGTACTGATCTCCCAATGGCCGTAAACATCTAATAAATCATCTTCCTTCTGAACATCCTCCTGCAGGAGAAAAAGAGCACAGTGCCTTACGGCCTCTTGGTATTCCTCTTCCAGTACAGCTTCGAATCGAGGAGTATGCCAAGGTACTTCGCCTTCTTCGACAGCTGCACGATGATCCCGTCCAAGGACGGGAGTCTAATCTCCGGTCTCTTGTATCTACGATTGAAGAGCACCAGCTTCATCTTTCTTGGGTTGGTCCTCAAACCATTCAATTATTCATGGCATATTTATTGTCTGATTTTGCCAAAATTTGGGACAGTGAGTTGTGTTAGGCCCTTCGACTTTATTCTTTCATTTGGCCCAGATCGGTTCATATTTGGATATAGCTGCCATATAGACCGATCTCTCGATTTAAGGTTTTGGGCCCATAAAAGGCGCATTTATTGTCCGATGTCTCCGAAATTTGGGACAGAAAGTTAAATTTGGCCCTTCGACATTCCTCTTCAATTTGGCGTAGATCGGTCCAGATATGGATATAGCTGCCATATAGACCGATCCACCGATTTAGTGTCTTAGGCCCATAAAAGCCACATTTATTATCGGATTTTGCTGAAATTTGGGAAAGTGGCTTATGTTAGGCCTTTCGACATATTTTTTTAAATTGGCCCAGATCGGTCCAGATTTGGATATAGCTGCCATATAGACCGATCCGCCGATTTATGGTCTTAGGCCCATAAAAGACACATTTATTATCCGATTTTGCTGAAATTTGGGACAGTGAGTTGTGTTGGGCCCTTCCACATTTTTCTTCAATTTGGTCCAGATCGGTTCAGATTTGGATATAGCTGCCATATAGACCGATCTCTCGATTTAAAGTTTTGGGCCCATAAAAGTCGAATTTATTATGCGATTTTGCTGAAACTTGGGTCAGTGAGCTTTGCTAGGCCCTTCGACTTCCTTCTTTGATTTGGCCCAGATCGGTTCATATTTGGATATAGCTGCCATATAGACCGATCTCTCGATTTAAGGTTTTGGGCCCATAAAAGGCGCATTTATTGTCCGATGTCTCCGAAATTTGGAACAGAGAGTTGAATTTGGCCCTTCGACATTCCTCTTCAATTTGGATCGGTCCAGATATGGATATAGCTGCCATATAGACCGATCCGCCGATTTAGTGTCTTAGGCCAATAAAAGCCCATAAAAGTCGAATTTATTATCCGATTTTGCTGAAACTTGACACAGTTAGTTGTGTTAAGCCCTACGATATCCTTCTTCAATTTGGCTTAGATCGGTTCAGATTTGTATATAGCTGCCATATGGACCGATCTCTAGATTTAAGGTTTTGGGCCCATAAAATCCACATTTATAATCCGATTTTGCCGAAATTTGGGACACTGAGTTGTGTTGGGCCTTTCGATATTCTTCTTCAATTTGGCTCAGATCGGTCCA
Organism: Stomoxys calcitrans; assembly: GCF_963082655.1. Classification (NCBI taxonomy): domain Eukaryota; kingdom Metazoa; phylum Arthropoda; class Insecta; order Diptera; family Muscidae; genus Stomoxys; species Stomoxys calcitrans. The sequence continues at coordinate 260,392,923 of NC_081552.1, read as the reverse complement.
GATTTGGATATAGCTGCCATATGGACCGATCTCTCGATGTAAGGTCTTGCGCCCATAAAAGGCGCATTAATTGTCTGATTTTGCCAAAATTTAGGACAGTGAGTTAAGTTAAGCCCCCGGACATACTTCTTCAATTTTGCCCAGATTGGTCCAGATTTGGATATAGCTGCCATATAGACCGATCTCTCGATTAAAGGTTGTGAACGGAACATATTTCGATATAGCTGCTATGTGGCATAAGGTATGCATTTTTCACAGGGTTTGGACGAATGGTGGTTTACATATATACCCTAGATGGTGGGTATCCAAAGTTTGGACCAGCCGAACTTAACGCCTTTTTACGTGTTTAGACGAACTTTCGCAATGTCTTCGAAATAAGAAGGAAGGTTGTACGGCCTTTGAACCCTTCACACCAGAACGTGTTTGAGAAAGATCTATGCCAACAATTGACATGCATCATACTGTGATTTGTATGTGGCACCACCTGGCATTTCTTTTCCATTAAAAATACGCCGATCATTAAGTTCGACACGGAAAAGAAAATAGGTTAATCATAAAAGAGAATTTGTCTCTGTATAGGATTTTATTGAAAAGTTATAAAATTTTATTGAAGTATTCAACTTTTTCCTGCCATTCCAAACTAAGGCACAAAGTTGGTATTACCAATGTCACAAAGATGGCTGAAAGGCCATAAAAAATATTTGAGGAAGTTAGCTGTCACCTCTTTATTAAGACATAATAGCGATCCATTGTAGAATGAATTAAAAACTTTGATGTTAATTTTATGCAATTAAAATGAAAGACAAAATATTTGTAATTATCAGCACTCCTTTTCATGGGGTATCCTTTGCAAGTATAAAAATATTTACCAACTGTCCGTAAGCCAATTAGGAGATAAAAACAGAAGCAATAATCGCAATGCCTTAATGCACAAACAGACTCATTATGTAGAAAATTAGCACTCATTAACAAGAGAAGAAGGGAAAGGTATAAATTAAGAAAGAAACAATTAACGTTGTGTTTTTTTTATAATCCTAATTTAATAGTCATTGGGGCAGGATAAAAACACGTTTTTATATTTCCGCCGAATTATGATGAATTCTAAGCTAAGTGAAAGGTAAACTGGAAACGTACTAAACATTTAATTTCTTAGGGCTTACAAGAATGCTACCATTCAAATGACACAAATTCGTCAAATGCAATTAAAACAAAACAAGGTCCTGAATTTGTAGGGATAAATGGAAATTCCCAAGGTTTTAGAGCAGATTTATAAACTTTGAAGGCCTTTTGAGTGCTAATGTAGCAAGTGATGGTTTTTTGTTCAAACAAAACTACCACAGATTAAGGACAATGAACTTAATCTTGGTAAAATTAGACTAGATTATCCTTAGCTCCTTGTATGTATGCACTGGTACTGTGTACTCATACCATAATTTGGAGTTACATATTATGCGCGCGATTTAATAGTGCAACTCTGCAAACAAATCCCACAAAAGCGACGGGCAAAAGTTAAACAATTTTTAAAAACACTACTACACTATGTGAAGCGCTACTTCGCATATACAGAATGACGCTCGAGTTCAATCTTCAAAGTTAACAAGATCCCAGATCGGTTTATATGGCAGCTATATCAAGTTATGGATCAATTAAAACCATATTTGGCACAGTTGTTGGAAGTCATAGTAAAACACCTCAAGCAAAATTTTAGCCAAATCGGATAAGAATTGCGCCCTATAGAGGCTGAAGAAGTCTAGACCCCAGATCGGTTTATACGGCAGCTATATCAGGTTTTAGACCGATTTGAACCACACTTAAAACAGTTGTTGGAAATCATAACGAAACACCTCATGCAAAATTTCAGGCAAATCGGATTAGAATAGCGCCCTCTAGAGGCTCAAAAAGTCAAGACCCCAGATCGGTTTATATGACAGCTATATCAGGTTATAAACCGATTTGAACCACACTTAAAACAGTTGTTGGAAATCATAACAAAACACCTCCTGCACAATTTCAGCCAAATCGGATGAGAATTGCGCCATATAGAGGCTGAAGAAGTCAAGACCCCAGATCGGTTTATATGACAGCTATATCAGGTTATGAACCGATTTGAACCACACTTAAAACAGTTGTTGGAAATCATAACAAAACACCTCCTGCACAATTTTAGCCAAATCGGATTAGAATTGCGCCCTATAGAGGCTGAAGAAGTGAAGACCCCAGATCGGTTTATATGACAGCTATATTAGGTTATGGACCGATTTGGACCGTACTTAGCCTAATTGTACCAAAGCCAAATCGGATAAGAATTGCGCCCTCTAGCGACCCAAGAAGTCAAGACCCCAGATCGGTTTATATGACAGCTATATCAGGTTTTGGACCGATTTGAACCACACTTAACACAGTTGTTGGAAATTATAACAGAACGCCTCATGCAAAATTTTAGCTAAATAGGATTAGAATTGCGCCCTCTAGCTACCCCAGAAGTCAAGACCCCAGATCGGTTTACATGGCTATATAATTTTTCGATATTGGGAGGGGGGCGGACCCTCCCCCTTACCCTAAAAGTACTACCCAAAAATAAAAGTGGACCGATCGGGACAATATGGGGCTCAAATCAAAGGTATTCGGGAGTAGATTTTGAATCTGACAAAATCAGATCAATCAAAATCAGAAGTATAGGGGGTCACGCCAACCCTCAGAAACGCCATTAGACCCATTATGACTATATGATACTTGGCTGAACCGATTTTCTTACAATTATCATAGATTGTGAACGTTTGTCTGGAAGAAAACATAGTCTATATAATTTTTAGATATCGGGTGCAGGCGGACCCTCCCTCTAACCCCAAAAACGCCACTCATATCCGAAAGTGGTCCGATGGGCACAATAAGGGTATCAAATATGGTATTAAAATTTGGGTCCAAGTACCCAGCGGGCCCCCCCCCCCCCCCCCCCAACTCCAAAACTCCTCGAAACATATATATTCGAAGTTCATACCAATATGGGACTCAAATGTAAAGTACTAGGCTGTAGATTACAAATATGGCATAAAACATTAGGTCCTAGTAATGGGAGGTCGACCACCCCCAAATACCCCTAAATGGGCATATTAGCCGACCATGGCTATATGGGACTCTAATGAATGGTATTAGAGAGTAGATTATGAATATGACATTAAAATTTGCGTCCAGGTCTAGGTGGCGCTTTTCCTCCTAAAGATACATCAAATGGGTTATTTGACCCATTGTGACAATATGGGACTCAAAATAAAGGTATTTGAGAGTAGAAAACGAATTTGATATCCAATTTTAGAGCCAAGTGTTTTGGGGTACGCCCTAAAGCACCCCCTAAACTGAACTTAATTTTTGTTGGGAATAAAGAACAAATTTGATATCCATATTTGAGTCGAAATGTCTGAGGTGCCATCCCTTCCGTAATGAAAACATTACCCTAAGGAAGAACATTACCCTCCAGGAACCGAGAAGGGGCAAATTCTCACACATCAATGAGTGCTTTCCGATTCAAGCTTAAACTCAATGATAAGGAACCTTTTTTTATAGCCGAGTCCGAACGGCGTCCCGTCAGTCCATTCGGATAAGAATTGCGTCGTGTAGGGGCTCAAGAACCATAATGGGGAGATCGGTTTATATGGGAGTTGTATCAGGCTATAGACCGATTAAGACCATATTGGACATGTATGTTGAAGATCATGGAAAGAGGCTTAAGAATCCCAGATCGGTTTATATGGCAACTATATCAGATTATGGATCAATTTGAACCATACTTAGCACAGTTGTTGCAAGTCATAACAAAACACGTCATGCAAAATTTCAGCCAAATCGGATAAGAATTACGCCCTTTAGATGCACAAGAAATCTAGACCCAAGATCGGTTTATATGGCAGCTACATCAGGTTATGAACCGATTTGAACCATACTTAGAGCAGATGTTGGAAATGATACCAAAACACTACGTGCAACTTCGGATATGTATAGCGCCCTCTAGCAGCTCAAGAAGTCAAAATCCAAAATCGGTTTGTATGGCAGAATATCTGAACATTAATAAGATATATTGGGTTGCCCAAAAAGTAATTGCGGATTTTTTAAAAGAAAGTAAATGCATTTTTAATAAGGCTTAGAATGAACTTTAATCAAATATACTTCTTTTACACTTTTTTTCTAAAGCAAGCTAAAAGTAACGGCGGATAACTGACAGAAGAAAGAATGCAATTACAGAGTCACAAGCTGTGAAAAAATTTGTCAACGCCGACTATATGAAAAATCCGCAATTACTTTTTGGGCAACCCAATATTTGTGCAAAATATTTGATATTTGGCTATGACAGAATATTTGTTTCACTAGCCGAACGTAGAATAGCGTTCCAAGCGCCTCAATCTTCTGCGCTCATTCTAAAATCTCTGACACCAAGGTGGTGTCAGAGGTGTCTCCCACCACTTGATCTTTCCATTGGTCTTTTGGTCTTCCCAGTTTGCGTGTACCACCGTGTTTGCCTTCAAAAGACTTCTTTGCTGGAGCTTTTTCATCCATTCTGACACCACGACCTAGCCAACGCAGCCGTTGTATTTTGATGCGTGTAACTATGCTATCGTCGTCATCATACAGCTCATAAAGCTAGTGTTTGATACGTCGCCTATATTCGCCATTAACGCAAACTGGTCCCTATATTTTACGAAGAATCTCTCTCTCAAATACTCCAAGTACAGCCTCATCTGCTTTCACAAGTAGCCATGCTTCAGAATCATATATTGGGTTGCCCAAAAAGTAATTGCGGATTTTTTAAATGAAAGTAAATGCATTTTTAATAAAATTATCCTTAATATGTACTTTATGGGGTCTTAGACGCATATTAGACATATTAGTATACCCCCCTATCCTATGGTGGGGGGTATAATTACATATCAGTCAATTAATAGAATCTTGTCTGGTAAAATTCTCGATAAAACTTAAGAGCTAATTAGTTATCGAAGTTTAATATTTGTTTCATGGGCATGTGATAATTGCCTGAAATCTTTAATTATCGATAATTGTTCCACTCGATGTGTATAAGCACTGGAATCGCTGGTGTGTGACAATCCGTCACGCACGAGGCATTAAATCTATTAGAAATCGTTTATAATATTTGATTTTTACCCACTTGGGCGTTTCTAATTAACTAAATGACATTTGCAGATAACATGGGACTATGAAAAATGTTTACATTGCCACACAATTCCAAATAATACGATGTTCTCTAAATCAGTACTCCACAAACTCATATCTTAACATATGTATGTTATGATAGGATATTATGTTTATAAATTGAGAGACAAATAACTTACGGTATGAAATGCTGGAAACTATTGAGTTTCCCATGTACATAAGGATATGAAATACACGCAATGTTAAGTGAAGCGTTCCACCATACATCACTACCTAGGGATTCTAGGGATATGAGATCCCGATGCCAGGTATTTGAGATATAAATACCAATATTAATTATTTTAAAATTTGGACCATGTCAAAAGGGGGCCGCAAACAGTTTAGGGTGTAGCGACAGACAATATTTTAATGGCATTTTTAATCCCTCCATAATAGGATGGGGGTATACTAACTTCGCTTTACCGTAACATCTCGAAATATTGATCTGAGACACTTTTAATTACATATATTCTTGATCGATTTGACATTTTAAGTCGGTCTAGCCATGTCCTCCCGTCTGTCCATACGCCGCTTAAAATCTTACACAAAAACTTCTTACCATTGTAGGTCGGTTGGGTTTGTAAATGGGTCAAATCAGTCCAAGTTTAGTTAAAGCTCCACATAAGCCGATCTGCCGATTATAAATCTTGAGCCTATAGAGGACATAATTATTATCCAATTCGGCCGAGATTTTGCGCATGATGTTTCATTATGACTCCAAATCCTTTCATCTCCTGATATAGCTTCCATATAAATCGACCTGCCGATTATACTTCTTAAGTCTCTAGAGATCCATCACCTGATATATTTAGCTCCCATAAACTATCTCCATACTTGACTTCTTCAGCCACTATAGGGCGACATTGTCATAAAGTTTTTAAAGAACTGGTCAGATGTGGTCAAGGATGAAGGGTTCATAAGAATCGGCCAGGCCGAACTAAACGCGATTTTGAAAATGCTAATTTGCCCATGAACATTCCACTAAGGAACAGGGGCAAACTTCTCACAAAAATGCATACCATATGCCATATAGCAGCTTTATCGAAATTTGTTCCGATTTGCATTAAATACTAATGAATACAAGTCACTGTTCAATTGTGTATAACAAAATATTGATCTTTTAAGTAGCTATATCTAAAAATAAACTGATCTGAAAAATATACGACACGGATGTCGAAAAGCCAAACATAAGTTATTTTGTCAAATATCAGCGAAATCGTATTATAAATGCGCCTTTAATGGGGCCAAGACTTTAAATCGAGATATCGGTCTATATGGCAGCTCTATCCAAATCTGGACCGATTTGGGCCAAGTTGCAGAAAAATGTCGAAGAGTCTAAAGCAACTCACTGTTCCAAATTTCTGCGAAATCGAACAATAAATGCGTCTTTTATGGCTCCAAAACCTTAAATCGAGAGATCGGTCCATATGGCAGCTATATCCAAATCTGGACCGATCTGGGCCATCTGGGCAGAAGTATGTCAAGGGGCTTAAACTAGCTCACTGTCCTAAATTTCAGCATAATCGGATAATAAATGTGCCTTTTATGGGCCTAAGACCCTAAATCGGCGCATGGGTCTATGTGGTAGCTATATCCAAATCTGGACCGATCTGAGCCAAATTGAAAAAGGATGTCGAAAGGCCGTACACAACTTCCTATCCCAAATTTTGGGAAAATCGGACAATAAATGCGCCTTTCATGGGCCTAAGACCCTAAATCGGCGCATGGGTCTATAAGGCAGCTATATCCAAATCTTAACCGATCTGGTCCAAATTGAAAGAGGATGTCGAAGGGCCTAATGCAACTCACTATCCCAAATTTCAGCAAAATCGGATAATAAATGTGATTTTTATGGGCCTAAGACCCTAAATCGGCGCATGGGTCTATAAGGCAGCTATATCCAAATCTTAACCGATCTGGTCCAAATTGAAAGAGGATGTCGAAGGGTCTAACACAACTCACTATCCCAAATTTCAACATAATCGGATAATAAATGTGGCTTTTATGGGCCTAAAACCCTAAATCGGCTGATTGGTCTATATGGTAGCTATATCCAAATCTAAACCGATCTGAGCCAAATTGAAGATAAATGTCGAAGGGCCTAACAAAGCTCACTGTTCTAAATTTCAGCATAATCGGATAATAAATGCGCCTTTCATGGGCCTAAGTTCCTAAATCGGAGGATCGGTCTATATGGCAGCTATATGCAAATCTGAACCGATCTGGGCCAAATTAACAAAGGACGTCGAAGGGCCTAACATAACTCACTGCCACAAATTTCAGCAAAATCGGATAATAAATGTGGCTTTTATGGGTCTAAGACTGTTGAGCTGAATCTAAAACGCACTTCTCTGATGCTAGATTTATACTGACCATTTATTTTCAAATTTCCTATCACTACAATAAATGAAAATCTTAAAACTAAACTAGAACGAGATACCAACGCAGTGATATCTCCGTTTCTCCTTATCTGATATTTTACGATCCTAAGTAAACACACACATGCATTTCTTAGACTCATTATCTATTCCCTTTTTAAAAGTACACATGCAGGGTTTATACGGCTGTGCGTATTGGTTTTATGAGATAGGCGATCGTACAAATAGACCCTAAACAGCACACAGACTCTATAAGATAACAACGCGTGGGCTATGAAATGCTAATGCGTTATCTCTCATGTTCAAAATAAATGTATTTTGAACAAAGACCCTAAATCGGAGGATCGGTCTATATGGCAGCTATATGCAAATCTGAACCGATCTGGGCCAAATTAACGAAGGATGTCGAAGGGCCTAACATAACTCACTGTCCCAAATTTCAGCAAAATTGGATAATAAATGTGGCTTTTATGGGCCTAAGACCCTAGGACCCAACTATATCTAAATCTGGACCGATCTGTGCCATATTCCAGAAAAGTGTCGAGGGGCCTAACAAAGCTCACTGTCCTAAATTTCAGCATAATCGGATAATAAATGTGCCTAAGACACTTAATCGGAGGATTAGTCTATATGGCAGCTATATCCAAATCCGGACCCATCTAAACCAAATTGAAGAAGGATATCGAAGGTCCTAATACAACTCACTGTCCTAAATTTCGGCGAAATCGGACAATAAATACGTTTCTTATGGGCCCAAATCCTTAAATCGAGATATCGGGCTATAGGGCAGCTATATCCAAATCTGGACCGATTTGAGCCAAGTTGCAGAAAAATTTCGAAGAGCCTAACACAACCCACTGTCGCAAATTTCGACGAAATCGTACAATAAATGCGCCCCAAAACCTTAAATCGAGAGATCGGTCTATATGGCAGCTAGAATATATCCAAATTTGGACTGATCTAAACCAAATTGAAGAAGAATGTCGAAGGGCCTTACACACTTTTATTAATGCGGCTAAAATGGAGAACTATTCTTCAAGATTTGATTGCACAATGGCCTCGAAGAATAGGTGGAAGGTGATTAATGGCATCGGAGTGGGTAAAGCCAAGTCAAACACTCGATACCAAGGGGATCTAGATGAACTCAACAGGACCTTCGTAAGCATACTCGATATATAAAACGACAAGCAATTTTACAGTGATGATGATGGGCCGGCTTTCGTTTTTAATGCCCGCATTCCTTTTAAGTTTAGAGTTGTTAGCCAAGAGGAAGTTTAAGAGAGTTTTGTCTGTGTTAAGTCAAATGAAATTGACTTGGATGGAGTTGATCCGAGATTTGTATGAATGTTACTTCCATATCTCCTATCGTACTTTACGTACCTGTTCAATTCAATTTTGAGCTCCAGTGTGTAACCTATTATTTGGAAGCATGCAAAGATTATCCCTATTCCCAAATCCAACGTTGATTATCGGCCCGATATCAATTCTATGCTATCTCTCTAAGGTTTTCGAGAAAATCCTTCATGGACAGATGTCGGTATATCCGCAACAAGAGTCCCTGTTGTCAGAAAGACAGTCCGGCTTCCATTCTGATCAATGAATTGCATTACTGCATTGGTTGAAATGGCTGAATCGATCAGAGATGACGTTGATGAGAACAAAATTGGCTTTCGGGTTCTTTTGGATCACTCCAAAGCTTTCGGCACGGTTGGTCACCTGAATTTGTGCATGAAACTACGGAATTTTTTATCTTTACTTCAACGGCAACAGGTCTGATTATGTCGTATCTGAGCGATAGACGGCAGCCTGTATGCGCAGGGGAATATATTATCTAACCCCTTGTTTGTACCTAAGGGGGTTCGCCAAGGCTCGATTATAGGTCCACTTCTTTTTTCACTGTAAGCGAACGACTTGCCTCGTCAACTAGCACACGGTCAGATTATGATGACGTGCAGATTTTTCAAAGCGGCTCTATGGACAATGTAGACGACTGCCTAAGTAAACTTAACGCGGAGGTACATCGCATTTATGACTGGGCGACTGCAAATGGTTTGTTGTTAAATCCAAGTAAGTCCAAATGTTTGGTTGTTCACAAAAACCAGAATTTCAACATGCGACAACCGCGTATTTACGTTAACGGTTAGAGGAATTCTAGTGCGAAGAATTTGAGCGTTGTTTTTAACAGTTCTTTGAGCTGGTCCGATCATGCTAACATTGCAGCCGGGCAGATTTATGCAAAGCTTCGTGCTTTATGGATCACACACTCTTTTACACCAATAAATATCCGAATTCTTTTGGCGATAAAATTCCTAGTGCCAGATTTGATTTATCGTTGTGAACTTTTTCGAATTGTGATTCTTCGAGCCACTGAAAATTTAGCGTAGCTTGGTTTAAAAAGGAGTCATCATGTTATTGATCAGAGTAAAATTCGAAGACGATCTAGCCATGTCCGTCCGTCTGTCTGTTGAAATCATGCTACAGTTTTTAAAAATAGAGATGAGCTGAAAGTTTCCACAGATTCATATTTTTGTCCATTAGCAGGTTAAATTCAAAGATGGCCTATATCGGACTATATATTGATAAAGTCCTCATATAGACCGATCCACCGATTTAGGGTCTTGCAAATGCAAATTTGGCCATGAACATTCCAGGAACTGGAGCAAACTTCTCTCAAATTAATGAGTGCTGTCCGATTCAATTTTAAGCTCAATGATAAGGGACCTCTTTTTTATTGCCGAGTCTGAACGGCGTGCCGCAGAGCGACACCTCTTTCGCGAGAAGTTTTATATGGCAAAGTACCTCACAAATATCGCCAGCATTATTGTCCGATTTTGCTGAAATTTGGGACAGTGGGTTGTGTTGGGCCCTTCGACATCCTTCGTCAATTTGGTTCAGATCGGTCCAGATTTGGATATAGCTGCCATGTAGACCGATCCTCCGATTTAGGGTCTTAGGCCTATAAAAGCCACATTTATTATCCGATTTTGCTGAAATTTGGGACAGTGAGTAATCTTAGGACTTTTGATATCTTTCTGCAATTTGGTTCAGATCGGTAAAGATTTGGATATAGCTGCCATATAGACCGATCCTCCGGTTTAGGGTCTTAGGCCCATAAAAGACGCATTTATTGTCCGATTTCTCCAAAATTCGGGACAGTGAGTTGTGTTGGGCCCTTCGACATCCTTCTTCAATTTGGCTTAGATCGGTTCAGATTTGGATATAGCTGCCATATAGACCGATCCTCCGATTTAGGGTCTTAGGCCCATAAAAGCCACATTTATTATCCGATTTTGCTGAAATTTGGGACGGTGAGTTGTGTAAGGCCCTTCGACATCCTTTGTCAATTTGGCTCAGATCGGTCCAAATTTCGATATAGCTGCCATATAGACCGATCCTCCGATTTAGGGTGTATGACCTATAAAAGCCACATTTATTATCCGATTTTGCCGAAATTTGTGACAGTGAGTTGTGTAATGCCCTTCGACATCCTTCTGCGATTTGGCCCAAATCCGTTCAGATTTAGATATTGCTGCATTATAGACCGATCTCTCGATTTAAAGTCTTGGTCACATAAAAGGCACATTTTTAATCCGATTTCGCTGAAATTTGTCACAGTGACTTTTGTTAGGCTTTTCGACATTCGTATCGTTTATGCTTCCGATCGGTCTATATTTGGATATGGCTACTAAAAAACCAATATTTGTTTTACAAAATTGAACAATGACTTTTACTTATTGGACCACTCAATGTCCGTGTCGAATTCGGTCCAAATCGAACTATATTTCGATATAGCTGCTATGGGGGCATAAATGGTGCATTTTTCACCGGATTATGATGAAAGGTGGTTTACATATATCCCCGAGATGGTGGGTATCCAAAGTTCGGCACGGCCGAACTTAACGCCTTTTTACTTGTTTTCTCTATCTAGACGAGCTCAATGATCGGGGATTTTTTTGTTTTGCAAATGGAAAAGGAAAGTCAGGGGTCGCAACACATACCAACCGCTATGGGACGCGTTTCCTCTTTGGTTAGAAGACTTTTTAATCATATTAGGTGTGATGGCTTCAAGGGTCGTTCGTTGGTATGTTGTATTTCAATCGTATTTATTGCGAAAACGCCTCTATGATACAAATACCACATTTATCACGCTCGACATCCCTGTCTATTAGCTGTACTTTTCCCATTGCATGTGTTTTTGTATAATGACTCTTTTTTTGACCGACTCACTGCTATAGTCAAGGCAATAGCTGGCCATATCGAGCAAAAGTGAATGGATTCTGAAATTACTTCCAGACATTTTTGTCATTTGAATGGATACAAAATATTTGCACAAATATAAAATGTGGACGCTCGAATTGGTAACACCCTGTACTTGGACAATTTCGCATAGACAATACTAGCTCAAGGGCCAAAATGACCACAAAAACCACTGCTGCTGGGACATGCTGTCCATGTCCCGCATGCGTAAGGTGATGTGGATAACTGACTGGTTACATATAACAGACACCATTCTCCACCTCTAGTCAAACTGTTTCTATTCTAAACAGTTCATAAGGTTGCATACCCAACATAATCTCTAGTGTTGGACAGGATTCGGCTAGCGAGCCTTATAGGAAAAAAGCATTTTGAAAAACACCATCCTTTACTTTGGAAAATTTATGTAAATAAAACTTGGTTTTGCATAGCATTTATTTAGTCCCGCATCAAAGCTTTAACCCGATTCCTGACCTTTGTGGAGTGAAATTAAAGTTTAAGCTCTCCACAGAAACGGCATTTCCCTTGTTGTTCTTTCATTTTCATGACAATAGAAATTGAAGAGAAACATAACAACTTGGCCGTGACCAAGAGACAAATGATGCTAATAAAAATGCTGTATGAAAGCAACAAGAGCAGCAATTCATAGCACAACCTGCTAATCACACTCACGCCGAAGAACAACATTTCGAATTGAAAACATCCTTGTGTTAATGCTCAAATTGTCCGCCACTCATTTGGGAATAACCGCGTTTAACCCGACATTATTTTTCACGCAGACTACAATAATAGAAGCACTAATTGAAGTGACCACAATTGGCGGTGGTTGATATGTCAGACGCTATGAAGGTTTTGTTGGAGCAGCAATGGTGGAAAGTAAATTTCTCGTTTGTCAGCACTTAAATGAAAAGCACCAACATCATCATGAATTTCTACAGTCCTTGGCCATCTGTGTAGTCTGGTTAAGTACTTTAAAGCTAATCGGCATTATGGATGACAAGAACAGTTCACTTGGGGGAGCTGAACTTTTAATTGGACGTTTTTAGGTTGATGCCATAAGTCCAGGGAACAAATTATCATGCTCTTGGTCGCTGTCAAAATGCCCTAGAAGGAGCTAACCCCAAATTCTTACCCATCATAGAGCGTTAAGTTAGGCCGGCACGATCAGCCATGGATCGCATTTGACACGCTGTTTGAATGACTTTTTCAACTACATAGGAGATAAATCTATAGATAGTGATGCACTGCATTTGTCATGACTACTAGAAGTCATATAACATGCCATATAATTGCGCCCCCTATTGGCGGAAGAAGTCCAATAGGGCGATCGATTTATATCGGAGCTAAATCAGACTACAAACCTATTTTGGCCATACTTTGCACGGCTATTTGAAGTCATAGCAAAACTTTATGTGCAAAATTTCATTCAAATCGGAAAAGAATTGCGCCAATCACGATTCGAGATCGGTTTATATCGCAGCTATATCAGGTTATGAACCGATTTGGACCAGTTTTGGTACAGTTATTGGAAGTCCTCATGCAAAATTTCAGCCAATTCAGATAAGAATTGCCCCCTCTAGGAACTCAAGAAGTCAAGATCCGGGATCGGTTTATATCTCAGCTATATCAGGATATAAATCGATTTGGACCATTCTTGGCGTAGTTATGGGAGATCACAACAAGTAAAAGTAAAAGCGTGCTAAGTTCGGCCGGGCCGAATCTTATATACCCTTCACCATGGAGCGCATTTGTCGAGTTTTTTTTTCCGCCATCTCTTCTTAGGCAAAAAAGGATATAAGAAAAGATTTGCTCTGCTATTAGAGCCATATCAAGATATGATCCGGTTTGGACCACAATTAAATTATATGTTGGAGACCTGTGTAAAATGTCAGCCAATTCGAATAAGAATTGCGCCCTTTGGGGGCTCAAGAAGTAAATTAGAAAGATTTATTTATATATGATTATATGATTTATATGAGAGCTGTATCGGGCTATAGACCGATTCAGACCATAATAAACACGTATGTTGATGGTCATGAGAGGATCCGTCGTACAAAATTTCAGGCAAATCGGATAATAATTGCGACCTCTAGAGGCTCAAGAAGTCAAGATCCCAGATAGGTTTATATGGCAGCTATATCAGGTTATGAACCGATTTGAACCTTATTTGACACAGTTGTTGAAAGTAAGAATAGAATACGTCATGCAAAATTTCAGCCAAATCGGATAAGAATTGCGCTTTCTAGAGGCTCAAGAAGTCAAGACCCAAGATCGGTTTATATGACAGCTATATCAGGTTATAGACCGATTCAAACCATACTCCGCACAGTTGTTGGATATCATAACAAAATACTTCGTGTAAAAATTCATTCAAATAGGATAAGAATTGCGCCCTCTAGAGGCTCAAGAAGTCAAGACCCAAGATCGGTTTATATGACAGCTATATCAGGTTCTATACCGATTCGAACCATACTTGGCGCAGTTGTTGGATATCACAACAAAACACGTCGTGCAAAATTTTATTCCAATCGGATAAGAATTGCGCGCTCTAGTGGCTCAAGAAGTCAAGACCCAAGATCGGTTTATATGGCAGCTATATCAGGTTCTATACCGATTCGAACTATACTTGGCGCAGTTGTTGGATATCATAACAAAACACGTCTTGCAAAATTTCATTCCAATCCGATAAGAATTGCGCACTTTAGAGGCTCAAGAAGTCAAGACCCAAGATCGGTTTATATGGCACCTATATCAAAACATGGACCGATATGGCCCATTTACAATACCAACCGACCTACACTAATGAGAAGTATTAGTGCAAAATTTCAAGCGGCTAGCTTTACTCCTTCGGAAGTTAGCGTGCTTTCGACAGACGGACGGACGGACTGACGGACGGACATGGCTAGATGGATATAAAATGTCACGACGATCGAGAATATATATACTTTATGGGGTCTCAGACGAATATTTCGAGTAGTTACAAACAGAATGACGAAATTAGTATAACCCCCATTCTATGGTGGAGGGTATAAAAAGGCATTAAGTTCGGCCGGGCCGAACTTTGGATACCCACCACCTCAGGTATATATGTAAACCCCCTTTCGCCACAATCCAATGAAAAGTGGATAACTTATGCACCCAAATTCGGCACGGACATTAAGTGGTCTTATAAATATAAGTCACTGTTGAACTTTGTATTTCAAATTTCAACAAAATCGGGTAATAAATAAAGCGTTTATGAGCTTCAGACCTTTAACCGGCATATCGGCCTATAGGACACTTATATCTAAATACAGTCCTATTTTTAGCATATTTGGGTCGGATGGCCTAAAACTAATCACTGTTTCAAATTTCAGTGAAATTGGATAAAAAATAATGCTTTTATGGGCCTCAGGCTCTCTATCGGCAGATCGGTCTATATGACAGCTATATCTAAATATAGTCCAATCCAACCCTTATTGGGGTTAATGCCTTTTTACTTGTTTTGACCTGGTTTGTCCGATATTTGGTACGTAGAGTAAAATTATGACTTTCAACAATTTTAAAGGGTGATTTTATAGCTACTATCTTTTGTCTTACTGTTAAACATCTTCAGCTTGATCTTTAATTTAACCATGAATCGCCTTACAAATGAACAACGCTTGCAAATTATTGAACTTTATTATCAAAATGCGTGCTTTGTTAAGAAAGTTCAGGGCGCGCTTTTTTTCCATTTTTCGACGTAGCTCATTTCAGGCTCAATGGGTACGTAAATAAGCAGAATTATAGGTTTTGCTACCAATGCATCCAGAAAAAGTCACAATTTTGTGCGGTTTATGGGCTGGTGGCATCATTGGACCGTACTTCTTTAAAGATGACGCGAATCGTAGGGTAACTGTGATTGGTGAGCGCTATCGTGAGGTGATATTAAAATTTGGTAGACCAAAATGCAAGAGCTTGACTTGCATGATACGTGGTTTCAACAAGACGGTGCCACATACCACACAGCACGCGAAACAATGGACTCATAGAGAGGTGAGAGTCGGTGAACATTTGATTTCACCTTCGGGAACGGTGAATTGGCCACCTACATCGTGCGATTTAACGCCTTTAGACTATTTTTTGTGAGGCTATGTTAAAGCTCATGTCTTCAAGCCCGCTTCAATTGACGCATTGGAAGTCAACATTGAAGCATTTATTCGAGAGATACCGGGCGAAATATTGGAAGTATGACAAAATTGGACTAAGCCGATGGACCATTTGAGGCGCAGTCATGCTCAACATTGGTATGGAATAATCTTCAAACATTAAATTATATGGACCGTACTTTCGATTTGAATAAAGATTTCATGCATTTTTCTGAATTTTTTGTGTTTCTATACCCACCACCGAAGGTGGTGGGTATAGAAACCCACCACCTTCGCAACACCACCACCTTCGCAACACCACCACCTTCGCAACACCACCACCTTCGCAACACCACCACCTTCGCAACACCACCACCTTCGCAACACCACCACCTTCGCAACACCACCACCTTCGCAACACCACCACCTTCGCAACACCACCACCTTCGCAACACCACCACCTTCGCAACACCACCACCTTCGCAACACCACCACCTTCGCAACACCACCACCGTTTGCAACACATCGATATATCCATTTCCGACCCTATAAAGTATTCTTGATCAGCGTAAAAATCTAAGACGATCTAGACATGTCCGTCCTTCTGTCTGTTGAAATCACGCTACAGTCTTCAAAAATAGAGATATTGAGTTGAAACTCTGCACAAATTCTTTTTTTGTCCATAAGCAGGTTAAGTTCGAAGATGGGCTATATCGGACTATATGTTGATATAGCCCCCATATAGACCGATCGGCCGATTTAGGGTCTTTGGCCCATAAAAGCCACACTTATTATCCGATTTTGCTGAAATTTGGGACAGTAAGTTGTGCTAAGCCCTTCGAAATTCTTCGTCAATTTGGACCAGATCGGTCCAGATTTGGATATAGCTGACATATAGACCGATCCTCCGATTTGGGGTTTGAGGCCCATAAAAGCCACAATTATTGTCCGATTTTGCTGAAATTTGGGACAGTGAGATGTGCTAAGCCCTTCGACATTCTTCGTCAATTTGGCCCCAGATCGGTCCTGATTTGGATATAGCTGCCATATAGATCGATCCTCCGATATAGGGTCTTAGGTCCATAAAAGCCACATTTATTATCCGATTTTGCAGAAATTTGGGACAGTGAGTTGTGTTAGGCCCTTCGACATTCTTCGTCAATTTGACCCAGATCGGTCCAGATTTGGATATTGCTGCCATATAGACCGATCCTCCGATTTAGTGTTTTAGGCCCATAAAAGCCACATTTATTATCCGATTTGGCTGAAATTTGGGACAGTGAGTTGTGTTAGGCATTTTGACATCCTTCGTCAATTTGGCCCAGATCGGTCCAGATTTGGATATAGCTGCCATATAGACCGATCCTCCGATTTAGGGTCTTAGGCCCATAAAAGCCATATTTATTATCCGATTTTGCTGACATTTGGGACAGTGAGATGTGTTGGACCCTTCGACATCCTACGTCAATTTTGCCCTGATCGGTCCAGATTTGGATATAGCTGCTATATAGACCGATCCTCCGATTTAGGGTCTTTGGGCCGTAAAAGCCACATTTATGCTTCGATTTTGCTGAAATTTGGGACAGTGAGTTGTGTTAGGCCCTTCGACATCCTTCGTCAATTTTGCCTAGATCGGTTCAGATTTGGATATAGCTGTCATATAGACCGATCCTCCGATTTAAAGCCTTAGGCCTATAAAAGCCACATTTATTATCCGATTTTGCGGAAATTTGGGACAGTGGGATGTGTTAAACCCTTCGACATCCTTCGTTAATTTGGCCCAGATCGGTCCAGATATATATATTTTTTTAGTCTTAATATTTATAGCATAATTATATTTAGTTTTTGGTGCAGTTTGGAAAAACACAAATTTTATTTGTTAGCCATTTTGGCATTTTAGTTAAAGACAAAACAAATGAATAAACAATGTCGGTAATAATTCCAATTTAAAATAGATACATGGTAACTATATTTTAAAAACAAATAAAATATGTGTTTTCTGATACCGAAGCATTCGGAGTGGAATGGATTTATCCATGAAGATCATAACCAGAGCAAACGTGTGCAAATATACAAAAAACAATGCAGAAGAATTTCCCATTCCCCAAGATTAGTCAAGGTGATCAACCTCTGGCAGATAGTTTTTAGTATCTTTGTTCAAGGGCCAAGAATCGACCACTCCATTGGATAAAAGGCAAAATTTATACTTTTCAAACAAAGGCTTCTTCCAAAGAGTCCTGCGAATGAGCAGAAGTGTCATAAAACTTTGCTAAGCACAGTGGGATGAGACCTTGGCAATATATCTATCAAGTGAGAAATAAATAAATCGGCATAGGTTTTGAAATGGGTAAGAAGACAAACCATGCAAAATTTTATGAGTATCGGTAAATGGTCCTCTAGTAGGTGCATTTATGAGGAGCTAAAAGTTGCAAACGATGTGGAACATACATTCTTCCACTGCCAGCGCTGGGTTGAAAGACGCAGGGAATTGGAAACAGCCATTGGCGACGTTTCGCCTGTGACAATAGTCCAGCGGGTGCTGAAAGACCAGAAGAACTGGTAAGCGGTGATGAGATACGCTACATATACGAACAAGTACTGCGCAGGTAGAAGAATGACCTGAACGCAGCCACGTAGAGTATGAATGCTGAGGTCTGGACACAGCCACAACGAAGATGATATGGAAAATCACCAGATATGTGGTTCAGCTCGAAGTAATGCGAAAGCAGTTCCGAGGTGGAATAAATCCCCAGGGTAGGTTTTTAGCCGGTACCGTTGATAACGGAGTTCGGCATAAGGCGAGAGACGTACTCGTCACAGGCGTAAAGCATTTTCCAATCCAACTAAATCTTCATCGTGGACGTTTATGGCCGCTATTTGGCAACTATAACAAAACAATGACCGATATGGCCCATTTACACTTCCAACTGACCTATACCTACAAGAAGTATTTGTGTAAAATTTCAAGCAGCTAGCTTTACTTCTTCGAGAGTTCGCGTGCTTTCGATGAACGAACAGACGGACGGACTAGATTGATATAAAATGTCATAAAGATCTAAAGTATTTATACTTTAAGGGGTCTGAGACGAATATTTCGAGGAGTTAAAAAGAGAATGACGAAATTATTGGGTTGCCCAAAAAGTAGTTGCGGATTTTTCATATAGTCGGCGTTGACAAATTTTTTCTACGGCTTGTGACTCTGTAATTGCACTCTTTCTTCTGTCAGTTATCAGCTGTTACTTTTAGCTTGCTTTAGAAAAAAAGTGTAAAGAAAGTGTATTTGATTAAAGTTCATTCTAAGTTTTATTAAAAATGCATTTACTTTCTTTTAAAAAAACCGCAATTACTTTTTGGGCAACCCATAGTATACAACCATCCTATGGTGGAGGGTATAGAAAGGCGTTAAGTTCGGCCGGGACAAACTTTGGATACCCACCACCTCGGGTAACCACCTTTCATCATAATCGGGAGAAAAATGATTAATTTATGCCCCCATAGCAGCTATATCAAAATATGGTCCGATTTGGATCAAATTTGACACGGACATTGAGTGGTCTAATAAGTACCGGTCATTGTTCAATTTTGTGGAACCAATATTGTCTTTTTGGTAGCTCTATCCAAATATAGACCCATCCGAACCATATGCGATATGGATGACGAAAAACCTAACTGTTTCAAATTTCAGCGAAATCGGATTGTAAATGCGCCTTTTATGGACCCAAGACCTTAAATCAAAAGATCGGTCTATATGGCAGCTATATCCAAATCTAAACCAATCTTGGCCAAATTGCAGATGGATTTCGAAGGACCTTACACAACTCACTGTCCCGAATTTTGGTAAAATCGGATAAAAAATGCGCCTTTTATGGGCCCAAGACCTTAAATCGAGAGATCGGTCTATATGGCAGGTATATCCAAATCTGAACCGATCTGGGCCAAATTAAAGAAGGATGTCGAAGGGCCTTACACAACTCTCTGTCCCGAATTTTGGCAAAATCGGATAATAAATGCGCCTTTTATGGGCGCAAGACCTTATATCGAGAGATCAGTCTATATGGCAGGTATATCCAAATCTGGGCCGATCTGGGCCAAATAAAAGAAGGATGTCGTATGGCCTAACACAACTTACTGTCCGAAGTTTCGGCGATATCGGACAAAAAATGAGCCTTTTATAGACCCAGCACTTTAAATCGAGAGATCGGTCTATATGGCAGCAATAACCAAATCGGAACCGATCTGGGCCAAATTGCAGAAAATTGTTGTAGGACCTAACATAACTCACTATCCCGAATTTTGGCAAAATCGGATAATAAATGTGGCTTTTATGGGCCAAACAAACTTAACCTGCTTATGGTCAAAAAAAGAATCTGTGCGAAGTTTCAGCTCAATATCTTTATTTTTAAAGACTGTAGCGTGATTTCATCAGACAGACGGACAGACATGGCTAGATCGTCTTAGATTTTTGCGCTGATCAAAAATATATAGACCTTATAGGGTCGGAAATAGATATTTCGATGTGTTGCTTGAAAATACTTGCATGGTGTACTCATCCTTTTCGAACTGTCCCTGGACCTATCCTACGGTGTTAAAATGGTGGCAATGCGTCACCTCGAGCGACAAACCCTTATAAAAGTGATAGGTTATTTCCATGTAAGGGGGAGAGTCCTGGGACCGGTCACAATTACCAGAGGACCTATTTCGTGACAGGTTTGGGACGTATTCCATTTTCCGTAGGGAAGTTATAACAAACCACTTCGTTTAAACTTTCAGCCACATCGGGTAATAAATGCGCCCTCTAGCGGCTCAAGAAATCAAGATCCGAGATAGGTTTATATAGGATGTTATGAACCGACTTTGACCATACAGAACATAGTTATTAGGAGTTGAAACGAAACACTTCATGCAAAATTCCAGTAAAATCGGGTCATAATTGCGCCCTCTAGCGACTCAAGAAGTCAAAAGGAAAAATCGGTTTATTTGGCAGTTATTGGGTTGCCCAAAAAGTAATAGCGGATTTTTTAAAAGAAAGTAAATGCATTTTTAATAAAACTTAGAATGAACTTTAATCAAATATACTTTTTTTACACTTTTTTCTAAAGCAAGCTAAAAGTAACAGCTGATAACTGACAGAAGAAAGAATGCAATTACAGAGTCACAATCTGTTGAAAAATTTGTCAACACCGACTATATGAAAAATCCGCAATTACTTTTTGGGCAACCCAATATATGGCAGTCATAACAAAACTTTGGTAAATTTTAGCCAAATCGGTTAATAATTGCACCCTCTGGAGGGTCAAGAAGTCAAGATCCTAGATCGGTTAATATGGCAGCTATATCAAAACATGGACCGGTATGGCCCATTTACATTCCCAATCGACCTACACTAATAACAAGTATTTGTGCAAAATTTCAAGCGTCTAGCTTTACTCCTTCGAAAGTTAGCGTGCTTTCGAGAGACAGACGGACTGACATGGCTAGATGGACTTAAAATGTCATGAGGATCGAAAATTTATGCACTTTATGGGGTCTTAGACGAATATTGCAAGGTGTTACAAACGGAATGGCGAAATTGGTATACCCCTATCCTATGGCGGTGGGTATAATAATCAGATATAACAGCATAACTAAAGGGTGATTTTTTTGAGGTTAGGATTTTCATGCATTAGTATTTGACAGATCACGTGGGATTTCAGACATGGTGTCAAAGAGAAAGATGCTCAGTATGCTTTGACATTTCATCATGAATAGACTTACTAACGAGCAACGCTTGCAAATCATTGAATTTTATTACCAAAATCAGTGTTCGGTTCGAAATGTGTTCATTCACCGTTCAGCGATGAGGCTCATTTCTGGTTGAATGGCTACGTAAATAAGCAAAATTGCCGCATTTGGAGTGAAGAGCAACCAGAAGCCGTTCAAGAACTGCCCATGCATCCCGAAAAATGCACTGTTTGGTGTGGTTTGTACGCTGGTGGAATCATTGGACCGTATTTTTTCAAAGATGCTGTTGGACGCAACGTTACGGTGAATGAACACATTTCGAACCGAACACTGATTTTGGTAATAAAATTCAATGATTTGCAAGCGTTGCTCGTTAGTAAGTCTATTCATGATGAAATGTCAAAGCATACTGAGCATCTTTCTCTTTGACACCATGTCTGAAATCCCACGTGATCTGTCAAATACTAATGCATGAAAATCCTAACCTCAAAAAAATCACCCTTTACTACTTTAGGAGGCCACCGTAGCGCAGACGTTAGCATGTCCGCCTATGACGCTGAATGCCTGGGTTTAAATCCTGGCGAGCCCATCAGAAAAATTTTTTCAATTTCAAGCATTAGGAAATGCTGGCAACATTTGCGAGGTACTATGCCATGTTAAACTTCTCTCCAAAGAGGTGTCGCACAGCGGCATGCCTTTCGGACTCGGCTATAAAAAGGAGGCCCCTTATCATTGAGCTTAAAAAATAGAATCGGACTGCACTCAGTGATATGTGAGAATTTTGTCCCTGTTCCTCAGTGGAATGTTCATGGGCAAAATTTGCAATTTTGCAATGTCCATCTGTCTGTCTGTCCATGTTAATTTGTGTACAAACTACAGGTCGCAATTTTCATCCGATTGTCTTCAAATTTGGTGTGGGCATGTTTTTCGGTCTAGAGACGAAGCCAATTGAAATTGGAATAAATCGGTTCAGATTTGGATATAGCTCTCATATATATGTTTGTCCGATTTGCAGTAATACTGCAATAAAATGATCATTTGTTAACCGATTCTCTTGAAATTTGGCAGGAAAGATTTTCTTATGACCCTCTACATAACTGGAGAATTTCACAGAAATCAGTTCAGGTTTGGATATAGCTTCCATATATATGTTCCTCCGATTTGCAGTAATACTGCAATAAAATGATCATTTGTTAACCGATTCTCTCGAATTCTTGATTGGAGAAATTTTTTCTGGACTCTTGAAATTACTGGTAAATTTCATAGAAATCGGTTCAGATTTAGATATAGCTCTCATATATATATATATCGCCCGATTTTCACTCCTAGAGCCACTGCAAGCGCATTTATTGACCAATCTTACCAAAACTTTGTACCACACTTTCCTCGACCACTACCAGAATAATTGCAAAGTTCGGTCGAAATCGGTTCAGATTTAGATATAGCTCTCATATATATGTATCGACCGATTTTCACTCCTAGAGCCACTGCGAGCGCATTTATTGACCAAACTTTGTAACACGCTTTCCTCGACCACTTACACAATAATTGTAAAGTTCGGTCGAAATCGGTTCAGATTTAGATATAGCTCTCATATATATACATCGCCCGATTTTCACTCCTAGAGCCACTGCAAGCACATTTATTGATCAATATTGCCAAAATATTGCACAACGCTTTCCTCAATGACTACCACAATATACATGGAGTTTGGTCAAAATCGGTTCAGATTTAGATATAGCTCCCATATATATGTTCGTCTGATTTACAGTAATATTGCAATAAAATGGTCATTTGTCAACCGATTCTCTCGAAATTTGGCAAAAGGGATTTTCTTATCACTCTTAATATTTCTGGTGAATTTGATAGAAATCGGTCCAGATTTATATATAGCTGTCATATATGTATATCGACCGACTTTCACTTCAACAGCCACTGCAAGCTCATTTATTGACCAATCTTGCCAAAACTGTGCACACCGCTTTCCTCGATGACTATCGCAATGTCTAAGAAGTTTGTTCAAAATCGATTTAGATATAGCTCCCATATATATGTTCGTCAGATTTTGAGTAATTTGTTGTCATTTGTCAACCGTAGTCCTTACATTTTTTTTTTTTAATAACCCTTCTGAAAACATCCGCCGAAGTCCATCATAATTGGTTCAGAATCATATATAGCTCCCATTTTGTATTTATAGGGTAGGTGTAGGGTATTATAAAGTCGGCACCGCTCCACTTTTGCCTTTCCTTACTGGTTTTACAATGGACATGTTAGATGCTAGAAATTTATATAGCAGCCCTCGTATACATTCATGATTTTGGTAAATGACTAAGACGATAAAATCCATAACCGTCCATGAGCTCATTGTTTAATTGAAATTGGGAACAGTGATTAAGTATAGTTACCATCCGAATTGTACAATATTTGTATATAGATTTTTCACAGAGAATCTCAGCAAAATAGGGTAATGAGTGCACCCAATTCCGCTGAAATTTTTGTACAGCGAGTTTTCTTGTACCCCAGAAATTTGCTTCGAATATGATCACAAATTTGCTTTTTTTCTACGATTTCGACTAAATTTGGAAAAGTTATTCGTGTTAGTCAATGTTTGTAAATCTGAACTTGTTGAATATTGAATTCTAAGAACAGAGCCTTCACTTATCATGCTGCCAGGGCCAAAAGACGAACTTCATGCTAAATTAGAATAAAGTTTGCCAGACTATCCTCAATGACATTTTCGTAGTAATCCGACGGACAACTTAAAATAAATAACGCATTAATCGGAAATTCGTCTGCTTTGGGATATGCATTTTTGCACACGCTTGCTCGTCTACATGCTATGATCGGCAAGCATAAAGCCATTCCATGAAGAAATGTATCGAAGATTTGTGTTTTAGCTTTCTTTCGAGAAATTTTGTCATTTTGTCTCAAAGACGATTGAAATTTTTACCAGTATTGTAAAGGGCCTTTAATTGGAATTGCCAAAAGACCAAACCTAAAGTCATTTATCGGATGAGAATTGCGCCCTCTAGAGGCTCAAGAAGTCAAGACCCCAGATCGGTTTATATGACAACTATATCAGGTTATATACCGACTTTAATCATACTTAGCATAGTAATTGGAAGACATAACAAAACACCTCATCCAAAATCTGAGCCAAATCGGATGAGAATTGCGCCCTCTAGAGGCTCAAGTAGTTAAGATCCAAGATCGGTTTATATGACAGCTATACCAGATTATGAACCAATTTGAATCATACTTAGCACAGTAATTGGAAGTCATAACAAAACACCTCATTCAAAATCTGAGCCAAATCGGATGAGAATTGCGCCCTCTATTGGCTCAAGAAGTCAAGACCCAAGATCGGTTTATATGACAGCTATACCAGATTATGAACCAATTTGAATCATACTTAGCACAGTAATTGTAAGTCATAACAAAACACCTCATTCAAAATCTCAGCCAAATCGGATGAGAATAGCGCCCTCTAGAGGCTCAAGAAGTCAAGATCCCTGATCGGTTTATATGGCAGCTATACCAGATTATGGACCGATTTGAATCATATTTAGCGCAGTTTAAAGTGATACCAAAAACCACGTGCAAAATTTCAGACAAATCGGACGAGAACTGCGCCCTCTAGAGGCTCAAGAAGTCTAGACCCAAGATCGGTTTATATGGCAGCTATGTCAAACATGGACCGATTAACAATACCAACCGACCTACGCTAACAAAAAGTATTTGTGCAAAATTTCAAAGGGCTAGCTTTACTCCTTCGAAAGTTAGCGTGCTTTCAACAGACAGAGGATAGACGGACGGACATGGCGAGGTCGACTTAAAATGACATGATGATCCAGAATATATATACTTTATGGGGTCTCAGACGCATATTTCGAGCTGTTACAAACAGAATGACAAATTAGCATGCCCCCATCCTATGGTGGAGGTATGACCGATCCTCCGATTTAGAGTCTTAGGCCCATAAAAGCCACTTTTATTATCCGATTTTGATGAAATTTGGGACAGTGAGTTGTGTGGGGCTCTTCGATATCTTTTTTCAATTTGGCCCAGATCGGTTCAGATTTGAATATAGCTGAAATATAGACCGATCTCTCGATTTAGGGCTTTGGGCCCATCAAAGGCGCATTTATTGTCTGAAGTCGCCGAAATTTGGGACAGTGAGTTAGGCCAAGCCTCTTGACATACTTCTGCAATATGGCACAGATCGGTCCAGATTTGGATATAGCTGCCATATAGACCGATCTCTCGGATTTAGGTATTGGAGCCATAAAAGGCGCATTTATTGTCCAATTTTGCTAAAATTTGAGACAGTGAGTTGTGTTGAACCCTTCGTCATTCTTCTTCAATTTGGCTCAGATCAGTCCAGACTTGGATATAGCTGCCATATAGAGCGATACTCCGATTTAGGGTTTTGGGCCATAAAAGTTGCATTTATTAGCCGATTTTGCTGAAATTTGGGTCAGTGCTATGTGTTAGGCTCATCGATATTTTTCTGCAACTTGGCCCAAATCGGTTCAGATTTGGATATAGCTGCCATGTAGACCGATATCTCGATTTAAAATCTTGGCAGATTTAGTTATAGCTGTCATATAGACCGATCCTCCGATTTAAGGTCTTAGGCCCAAAAAAGCCACATTTATTATCCGATTTTGATGAAATTTGGGGACAGTGAGTTCTCTTAGGCCCTTCGACATGCTTCGTCAATTTAGCCCGATTGGTCCAGATTTGGATATAGCTGCCATATAGACCGATCCCCCGATTTAGGGTCTTAAGTTCATAAAAGACACATTTATTATCCGATTTTGATTAAATTTGGGACAGTGAGTTGTCTTAGGCCCTTCGACATCTTTCTTCAATTTGGCCCTGATCGCTTCAGATTTAGATATAGCTGCCATATTGAGCGATCCTCCGATTTAAGGTTTTGGGCCATAAAAGTTGCATTTATTAGCCGATTTTGCTGAAATTTGGGTTAGTGCTATGTGTTAGGCTCATCGATATTTTTCTGCAACTTGGCCCAAATCGGTTCAGATTTGGATATAGCTGCCATGTAGACCGATATCTCGATTTAAAATCTTGGCCCCATAAAAGGCGCATTTATAATACGATTTCACTGAAATTTAACACAGTCACTTATGTTAGGTTTTTCGACTTCCGTGTCGTATATGGTTCAGATTGGTTTATTTTAAGGTATAGCTACTGGTCCAAATCGGAACATATTTCGATATAACTGCTATGGGACATAAGGTATGAAATTTTCACCGAATTTTGATGAAAGGCGGTTTACATATATACCTGAGGTGGTGGGTATCCAAAGTTCGGCCCGGCCAAGCTTAACGCCTTTTTACTTATTTTTAATTTAAATATGGAGCCATTGAGCCATTATTTTGCTTTTTAAGACAATCCGAATTAAATTTATTGCAACATTGGGCCTGAGTAATGTTTGTCGTCGCTTTGTTTGGTTTATTATTTCCAATTCAGTGAACTAACGGCTGCCGAAATAAATCACAAGATGCATGAACTTTAAGAATTCTTCTGTTTGATTAACCTTTTGATGGGAGTGTGTTGAACAGTATGCGTGTTTCAGCGATGTATGAAGCACTGCGCTTTTAAGGCTAAAAGTTATATATTTTTTTTCTACTTTTTGTTAGTGTTTTGGCTTTAATAACAGTTGCAGGCTGGAGGCTATAACTTGATGAAATATCAATGTGCGAGCAACTATCATAAAGGATGTTGCCATCTGTCAAACTGAAAATATTGTTTTTATATTGGAGTGCACGACTTGCTTTAGGGAAGACATAGCAAAAAGAGCATGGAACTGCAAATGGAAACAGTTGAATGAAAGTAATTTTGTACTCGTAAGTACTACGGAGTATACGACACTAGCGTTTACAAAATAAAGATGATTCTGCTGGGATAGCCTTTAGTTAAAGCTAGTTTAATGTGTTTTCTTGTGGAAAAGAATTGTGCAATTTGCGCTTATTGTAGCTAAACTTAAAAAAAAATTGCTTCTAATTATTGACACACGATTCAGAGATGCCGCCTTCAAACCTTAAGTCGCTGGTTGAATCCGCTACTGTAGAGTGGCTTTTGCTCTGTTGAAGAGTTTTCTGCAGTCCTTCCTCAAACCAACCAGCTTAGGGGTCCACCATGGCGGTCGTTGTTTGCCCCTTGGCTTGGCACTAGGGCTTGCTGACACTAGCGACTCATTCAGGGCCTTCGTGATCCGCTTGACCACTTTGTCTATATCCTCCGTAGTTTCCACTTCTTTTTCTGGCCTAGAAGGGATAGACGTGCAGAATTTGTGCTGAAATTAAGGCTGAGCTAAGAGGGATTTTCTCTTGGCTCTCGACATTACTGGTGAATTTCATGGAAATCGGTTCAGATTTGGATATAGCTCTCATCTTATATATAAAAATCAATTTGTGTTTGTTTGTAGGTTTGTTTGTTTGTATGTTTGTGTATTCCTTATAGACTAAGAAACGGCTGAACAGATTTTCTTGAAATTTCCACAGATGGTGCATAATGACCCCGTGGTGAAAATAGGGTACTACATTTTTTGATATCTGAAGGGGGGGCGGACCCTCCCCCTTGCCCTAATTTTCAGAAACGCCAAATCTCGGAGATGGGTGGTGCGATTTAAGCGGAAATTTTGTGTGCTCTCATATAGTACCCTAAAAATAAAAATTTTGTATCCAAATTTCGGAGGGGGGTATTTAGGGGACTACCCCACCCTAAAACCTACCAAACATATATTTAGACCAATCACTACAATATGGGACTCAAATGAAAGGTATTTAGGATAAAAAAACGTATCTGATATCCAACTGTCGGACCAAGTGCTGGGGGGACCACCCCAAGCCCCAAAACACCCCTAAATCGGACATATTTACCGGCCACGGCAATATGGGACTCAAATGAAAGGTATTTGCGAGTAGAATACGAATCTGATATCCAAATGTGGGATCACGTTTCTAGGGGTCCACCCCTTTCCCAAAACACCCCCCAAACAGGACTTATTTACTGACCATGGCAATATGGGGCTTAAATAAAAGGTATTTGAGTGTAAAATACGAATCTGACATCCAAATATGAGACCAAGTGTTTGGGGGGCCGCCTCTCCCCAAAAACCTCACCCAAAGGGGACACATTTTCAACCATAGCCACATGGGGCTCAAATGAAAGGTCTTTGGGAGTAAAGCACAAATCTGATATCAATATTCGCGAAAAGTGTCTATGGGGCCACCAACCCCCAAAACACCCCTAAATCGGACATATTTACCGATCATGGCAATATGGGACTCAAATGAAAGGTATTTGCAAGTAGAATACGAATCTGATACCCAAATGTGGGATCACGTTTCTAGGGGTCCACCCCTTTCCCAAAGCACCCCCCAAACAGGACTTATTTACTGACCATGGGAATATGGGGCTTAAATAAAAGGTGTTTGGGTGTAGAATTCGAATTTGATATCCAAATATGGGACCAAGTGTTTGGGGGGGAGCCTCTCCCCAAAAACAAACCCCAAACGGCACAAATTTTGGGAGTAAATCCTTGGGAGTAAAGCACAAATCTGATATCAATATTCGGGAAAAGTGTCTATGGGGCCACGCCACCCCCACAACACCACCCAAATAGTAAGTATTTGCTGACTTTTCCAATATGAGGCTCTAATAAGAGGGTTTTTAGAGTGGAACACGAATCCGATATATATTTTCAAGTCCAACTCACTGACGACGTTGCTGATATATTTTCCGGGCTTAGTGTTTGGGGGACCACCCCAGACCTCAAAACGCCCCTAAAACGGGCATATTTACCGACCATGTCATTGTGGAGCTTAAATAAAAGGTATTGGGGGGTAGAGCAAGAATTGATACCCATTTTCGGGAGCAATTTTCTGGGTGTCTACCCTTTTCCCAAAATACCCCACAAACAGCATTTTTTTAGTGACCATCGCAATATGGGGCTCAAATAAAGATATTTGGGAGTATAATACGAATTTGATATCCAAATGTAGGCCCATGTATTTAGGGCATCACCCCTTTCCCAAAAACCCCCAAAGGGAAACAAATTTTCGACCATGCCATTATGTGGCTCAAATGAAAGGTATTTGAGATTAGAAAACGAATTTGATAACCTATTTTGGGGCCATGTGCAGGCCATGCAGAAGAGCACGATGCTGACATTTTTTTTCAAGGCCAAATATCTGGGGGACCACCTCTCCCCCGAAAACACCTCTAAATCAGAGAAAACATGAGAATATCGGCCTGAAATGAAGTGTTTTAAGAATGGAGTACACCTTACATCCAAACTTAAATTCGTAGACCAATTAAGATCATATGAGATTCAGGTAAAGGCACTTTTATTGATAAACTGTTAGTCAAGTTAGCATGGTATTTCACTAACAGGTCTTTAATTGTCGAAAATAAATATTCCAAGGAAACTTTTGTTCGATATAAAGTAAAAGAAGGCGCAGCGGAGTGAGCCCGGGTCTGCTAGATACATATATATTTATGTATTGCCCAAATTTACAATATATTGGTTACCCAAAAAGTAATTGCGGATTTTTCATATAGTCGGCGTTGACAAATTTTTTCGCAGCTTGCGACTCTGTAATTGCATTCTTTCTTCTGTCAGTTATCAGCTTTTACTTTTGGCTTGCTTTAGAAAAAAAGTGTAAAAAAAGTATATTTGATTAAAGTTCATTCTAAGTTTTATTAAAAATGCATTTACTTTCTTTTAAAAAATCCGCAATTACTTTTTGGGCAACCCAATAATTGTAGTGTAGATGTAGGGTATTATATAGTCGACTCTGCCCGACTTTTGCCTTTCCTTACTGGTTTTTTATCCGTTTCTCATGAAATTCGGCACGAAGGATACTTCTATGGCTATTAAAATGATCAGTGAATATCATCATTGACAAAGGTGTTGATGAAGAACCATGATGTGTCAAAAATCGCGATCCACTTTTATAAGTTCTTTGCTTTGCCATTCATTGAACAGAAAGCATTGAATGTGATCTCGAGCTGAAAATGTTCGAAAAATTATGAAAAAACAACTCCCATAAATATATAACGCCCAATTTTCAATTCTGGCGACTTTTATTAGCGCATTTATCAACCTGAACAATGCTTTCAAAAATGACTCCGATTATGTCAAAAGTTCAGATTAACATACAGCTCTTCTACGTATAGTCGCCCGAATTTGAGTTATATTGCCATGGTATGATCATTTTTCAATCGATCCTCACGAAATTTGTCACATCTATTCACTGTAGTGTCCATTGTGATATCATAGGTAAAAAACAAAAACCTTTGGTATAGACGAACTGACGAATGAATTGAAAGAGAATATAATTGGATTGCTGGTTAATCCCTTACCTCGGACATTCGTTTAATTAAATCTCTACAAAATATCAACACATAAGCACTAAATTCGAAACTCATTTTTTTCAGCAGCCTCTGAATTTGACACTGTTTTATTAGGCCAAAAAAGAAGGTCAATCGTAGTCCAAGATACATTTATTTATGGTAAATTGGCAGTCACAGCCACAAATGACACATTCATTGAACCTTTAATTTCGTTAATAACCACAAAGCGAATGAAAATCCCTTTGGGTTTGATGTTGAAGAAAAAGGCAAAA